>NC_138924.1:7657671-7867357 GCF_965231255.1 Vanellus vanellus
GGCGGAGGGGGCGGTGTCATACTCGTGACGTCACCTCAACTGAGGCCACGCCCCTTAAAGGGGCAGTACCCCCCCGTAGAGCGTGGGCGGAGGGGGTGGGGAAAGCGGGAGCACGGGGGGCAGGGGTCACCCCGGGGAGGGGGCGGCCCCCCCCCCCCCCCCATTCCGGGCTGAGGAAGACGCCACCGCTTCTTCTAAAACACCATTTTTTTTATTAATGAAACAACCAAAAGATGGGGGAGGGGGGTTGGATCCTCTCCAGAGGGGGGGGGACACGGCGGAGGCCGGGGTCGAGGCCACCAGCCCGGGCGGGATGCGGCGGGGGGGGGCACAGCCATGCCCGCTGCTCCCCCTGTCCCCCGCTCCCCCCCCCCCCCCCCCCGGATAGGGCCCCGCTCGGGGGGTGCCGGGACGTGGGGGGCTTGGGGGGAGGGGAGGGGAGAGGGCGCGCCGGTGGCGGAGGGGACGTCCCGGGGAGGGCGAAGCAAGCGGGTGGGCCGGGGGGACGGGGACGGGGACGCAGCATGCTCGGGGCACGGTGGGGGGACACACACGACACGTCCCTGCGTGGCGGTGGGGGGAGACAGGCGGGTGCGGGGGGGGGGGGGGGGGCAGGCCCTGTGCTGGGGGAGGATTGGGGGGTGCACCCCCCCCCCATGGCCACCAGGCCCTTTGCCGCCCTCCTCACGCCCCACCCCGGGGCGTCCCGCTGCCCCCTCCCCACTGCAGCACTTACCTGGGGGGTCCCCGCTGCCCCTGCCCGGGTCCCTCCTCCATCGCGGGGGGCCACGGGGTGGTGGCTGCTGTGCCCGGGGGGGGGGGGCGCGGGGGGGCAGGATGGGACCCGGGGACCCCCACTGGCTCAGCACCCCGTGAGCCCAGTGCGGGGGGGGGGAGGGGGTGGGTGACAACAGGGCTTGGGCAGACCCCACGGGGGTCTGGGTGGGTTGGGGGTGACAGGGGGGTGGCCGGCGGCTGGGTGGCTCCCATCGAGCGCTCGGTTTGAGTCTCCTTGGGAGAGGTGTGCCCGGCCCGTGCCGGGGGCCGGTGGGCACGGGGGGGCCCGGGAGGGGTGGCTGCGGTGCCCAGCTCCACGCTGCCCACGCCTAGATGGACACCTCATACTCCCTCGTCTCCTGCAAAGAAAACAGACTGCGAGGGGTTGGACACTCGGCGGTGCCACGGGGTGCCTGGGACAGGAACGGGGCATCTCCCACCCCGTAGGGTCCTGGGGGCACATCCCAGACCACAGATGGGCCTGGGGATGCATGTCCCATCCCATGTGTGGTGCCTGGATGGATGTCCCAGACGATGTGTGGTCTCTAAATGGATGTCCCATCCCATGCATGACCCCTGCATGGATGTGGGTCCTGTGCATAGTTCCTGGATGGACATTCCATCCCATGCATGGTCCTCGAATGAATGTTCCCTCCCATGCTTGGTGCCTGGTTGGTTGTCCCAGCTGATGCGTGGTGCTTAAATGGATGTCCCATCCCATGCATGGTCCCTGCATGGATATTCCACCCCATGTGTGGTTCCTGGTTGGATGTCCATCCTGTGCATAGTCCCTGGATAGATGTCCCATCCCACGCGTGGTCCTCAGATGAATGTCCCATCCTATGTGTGATCCCTAGATGGATGTCCCATCCTGTGCACAGGCCCTGGATGGATGTCCTATCTAATGCGTGAACCCTGGGATGGATGCCCCAGCTGCTCTGTGGTCCCCGGGATGCATGTCCCATTGTGTGCGTGGTCCCAGCGTTGTGTGCGTGGTCCCAGGATGAATGTCCATCCCATGAATGGTCCCTGGATGCATGCCTCGTCCTATGTGTGGGCCCTGCATGGATGTCCCATGCCATGTGTGGTCCCTGGATTGATGTCCATCATGTGAATGGTCCTTGAGTGGATGTCCCATTCCATGCATGGTCCCTGGATGGATATTCCATCCCATGCATGGTCCCTGGTTGGATGTCCGTCCTGTGCATAGTCCCTGGGTAGATGTCCCATCGCACCTATGGTCCTCAGATGAATATCCTATCCTATGTGTGGTCCCTGGATGTGTTGTCCCTAGGCGGATATCTCATCCCGTGCATGGGCCCTGGATGGATGTCCTATTCTAATGCATGGTCCCTGGGATGGATGCCCCAGCTGATGTCTGGTCCCTGGGATACATGTCCCATCCTGTGCATGGCCCCAGGATGAATGTCCATCTCATGAATTGTCCCTGGATGGATGTCTTATCGCATGTGTGGTCCGTGGAGTGCATGACTTCATCCCAACCCGTCCCACCCCACACACAGCCCCTGGCACACACAGCCTGTGCGATGCAGGGTGCCCGGGATGCCCAGCCCCGGCCGGGGGGGCCCGGGGGCCAGTACTTACTCCTGTCTCATAGGTGGGGTTGTCAAAAGCCGACTCTACGGTGATGTGGTCATAGGGGTGGGAGCCGGCGAGGGGCAGCTGCAGGGCTGGTTTCCCCTGGAGCCTGTGGGGAGATAGCAGCTGGGGTGGGCAGTGGGGGGACCGTGGGGACCCCATGGGGTGACGGGGGCCCATTTGGCCACTCACTTGGAGAAGTAGAGGTAAATGCCCCCGATGAGCAGGGCCACCACCAGCATGGGCAGGAAGACAGCGATGGCGACGTTGGTGCCTTCCAGCGCCATCCCCGAGGGCACGGCCTTGGCCACAGCTGCCCGGGAGAGTTGGGGGTTCACCGAGGGGGGCACCCCACATTGGTTGCACCCCTGGGTGCCCATCCGCACCCCGACACCCCAGGCTGCCCCGGCAAACCCTTGCCCTTACCATCCAGGTTGCGATTGCTGTAAAACTCATTGTAGGAGGCTGGAGGGGGGGAGAAGAAAGAAGCCGGCATCAGCATCGAGAAACGGGGTACCGAGGGGTGCCGGAGGGGTTGGGAGGGGGGGTCCTCTCACCCTCCTTGCAGATGGGAGGAGAGCCGCTCCAGCGCGAGGGATGCCCGGGCAGGCAGCGCAGGCTGCCCTCACCCAGCAGCGCCCGGCCAGCGCTGCAGGAGAAGCGTAAGGTGGCTCCCGCCGGGTACAGCCGTCGCTCGGGGCTCTGCCGCCCGCCCGCCGGCACACCGGGGTTGTGGCAAGGCTCGTACGTCTCGGCTGCGGGGCAGGGGCACGGTGGCATCAGTGCCCGCTGCTGGTTTGGGGGAACGTGCCGGAGGAGGGGGTACCCGACTCACGGATGCACTTGGGGAGGCGGTCGCTCCATTTTGGTCCCCCCGCGACGCGGTCATGGCAGGTGAGGGTCCCGGCGCCCGCTAGGACGTAGCCCTTGTCGCAGACATACTGCACGGTGGCTCCCACCGGGAATTTAGGGCTGGAGACCACCCTGCGGCTGTGCTCGGCATCCCCAGGGTCCCGGCAGGAGGTCACTGCAGATGAGAGGGACCGGCGGTGACGGCGGCTGCCGGGGACACGCCATGGGGCAAGGGGGACACTGGTGGGTGCTGCTCACCCCGCTCGCAGGTGGGCAGGTCGCCGCTCCACGTCAGGTCCCAGTGGCACATCAGGAGGTCGGTGCCGGTCAGCTGGAAGCCGGGGTAGCAGTGGTAGGTGACCACGGTGCCATGGAGCAGCTCTGGCTGTGATGATGTCTTCCAGCCGTTGGCAATGTCTGGCAGCTCGGGGCAGGTGTCGTTACGGGGGACCTCTGCAGGGACAGAGGGGTGAGAGGGGTAGCAGGGAAACTGGGGACACTGAGGAGGCCATCCCACCATGGGGCTCACCAGAGAAGTGGATGACGAAGCCTTGCTGATAGGCGAAGGTGCCGGCACCGGGATCAGACTGGAACTGGACAGTGACATCGGCGGTGGAGGCGTAGAGCTTGAAGCGGCCACGGGCACCCGTGTACTGGCCCAGGATGCGCGCCGTCAGGTCATCCCCATCATAGAAGGTCAACACGTCCCCTGTGCCCAGCCGCAGCCTGGGGTGGCGGGGCCATGAGGGCGGGGGGTGTGCGGACCCCCTTGTCCCCCCATCCCCAGTTGCCCCCACACTCACACGCGGACGTCCAGCATGACGCGCTTGTCCTCCTCCACGTGCAGCCCCCAGATGCAGTCCTGGCCCTTGCCGTACGCCTCCGGCCAGTTGGGTGACAGCACCACGCCAGCGGCATCTGTCAGCTCCCCGCTGCACACCGCTGCAGGTGCACGCCAGGCTTGGCACCGCTGTGGGGGCACCCACCAAGGCACCCACCAGCACCCACCACCCAGTGCCCAGCACTCTCTGCAGCCCCCCCAGCTCCAGCACCCATTGCAGCATCCCAGCTCCAGCACCCATCATCCCCATTGGCTCTAGCTCCAGCACACACCACGGCACGGTGGCTCCAGCATCCGTTGTAGCCCATCCTTGGCTCCAGAATCCACAGCAACCCCAAGCTTGAGCACCCACCATCCCCATTGACTCCAGCTCCAGCACGCACCACAGCACGGAAGCTTCAGCATCCATCAGGCCCGTCCCCACCTCCATCACCCACGTCAGCATCCCAGCTCCAGTACCCACTGTCTCCCAATATGTCCCTCAGCTCCAGCACGCACCACAGCACAGTGGCTCTGGCATCCATCACGGCCCATCCCCAACTCCGGCATCCACAGCAACCCCCAGCTCCAGCACCCATGGCACCCCCTAGCTCCGGCACCCACTGAACCCCCATCTACAGCCTCCCTGGCACCCTGTCTCCGGTGCCCACCGCGGCACGCTGGCTCCGTCTCATTCCACTGTGGGTCACTGGGGTCGACACATTCAATGATGGTGGAGCCCTGCTCCAGCGTGTAGCCAGGGTCACAGCTGAACTCCACTGTGGTGCCCACGGGGTACCGGGGGTCGCTGGCTGTGAAGTTCCCATACTTGACGAAGGGCTCGTAGCAATGCCCCTGCTCGAAGGCTGTGGGCAGAGGGGCGAAGGTCTGAGGGGGTCAGGCGGGCACAGGGATGCCTGGATGTCCCCCTACGCCCCGGCCCCATACCCTCATAGCGCAGCGCCATGCCTGCAGCGGCCCCACTGCTGTCAGTGGTGAGCTCCACAAAGAAGTGGCGCCCAGTGCTGAGCAGCCCCTCGATGGGCAGGTACTCCACCTCGTAGGAGTCGTACACCGGCGGTGCCTCCATGTTGTTGCCGTTGCGGATGATGAGCCTGCCAAGGCACGGCAAGGGCAGGATGCTGCGCCAGCCATGGCCAACAGCACCCATCCTTGAACATGATGAATGGCACCCACCCTTGGGCATAGCCGATGGTATCTTCATTGAACATGGCCAACAGCACGTATCGTTGACTGTGACCAATGGCCAACAATGCCCACACTTGGGCATGGCCAATGACACCCATCCTTGAACATGGCCCTGTGCCTGATACGGGATTGCCCCAGCGTGCCCTCACCTCCCCAATGCCCCCCCTGCCCTGGGGCCAAACCTGTCATCATCCTCTGCCAGTGAGACCTTCTCAAAGTGGAGGTGCAGGCGGTGGCCAGTGGGTGCCTCCAGCAGCCAGTGGCACGTCAGGTTGTTGCTGTAGTTCCCGGGGAAGCCAGGAGAGACGATGCGTCCCACCGTGGCATTCCGGACCACCCCACCGCACGCCGCTACAGGAGAGGGACCATCAGCAGTTGACTGTGCCCCACCAGCTGTGCCGTGTCCCCCTGGTGCCACTGCTTACCGAGGCAGAGGGGCTCACGGGCGCTCCAGAAGGGGCGGGTGGCGTTGCGGCAGACCAGCCGGTGGGCTCCCTGTAGCTGGTAACCGGCGGCGCAGCGGAAGCGGGCGTCCCCGCCGGGGTGCAGGCTGCTGACCGAGACCTCCCCAAAAGCCGGCCGTGCCGGGAAGGGGCAGCTCAGCAGGTAGGCTGGGGGGCAGGCGATGGTGTTACCGGTGGGGGGACAGACCCCCCAGGACCCCAGCCTGCCCCACACCCCGCACCCGCCTCCTAAGCACCTGGGTGCTTCAGGGCTGGGTGGCAGCGTGCCTATCGCTGCCGGTAATGATGCTAAATGAATTTGTAATTGCTCACGCCAATTAATGTTCGCCTGGTCGGTGCCCACTTAACTCCACCATGCATCGCCACGCCGTGCCATCGGGGGACCCCGCTGGGGGGGGGAACAGGGGGGTTGGTGCTGGCGGCGGGCGCTGCCCCGTACCTTGGTAGCGGAAGCGGTAGGAGCCGGGGCTGGGGGGCCGGGGGCTCTGGAAGCGGAGGGTGAGGAGGTTGGCGGGGCTGCGGATGACCTGTCCCCGCATCAGGAAGGACTCGTTGGCCAGGAGGGTGGGCTCCAGCCCCCCCGCGCTCTCCACCGTCAGCGTCTCCCCCTCTGCCAGGCTGATGTTCTGCACCTATGGGGGACGGTTAAGCGTCACCGCCCCGGCGTCACCCCAGCACCCGGCTCGGAGCCAGCCCTCGGGCGGCTTGCCCGTGGTCGATAGCGCGCTGGAGCTTGTCTGCGCGGGGCAGCGCTTTTCAAACATGGTTAGCAGCACCATAAATCATCCTGCCGCACAAAGAGCGGCAGGGCCCAGCCGGTGGCTCCGCCAGAGCGCCGCGGCACAGCCGGGCCCATGCCGACAGCCCCGCCGATGGCCAGGCGTGCGCTCCAGCGCTCCAGAGCAATTTGCTATTAATGATGTTAATTAAGCGGTGCTGCGCGGTGATGAGCGGCGGCACTGGCGAGCACTGCTGCATGAGGAGAAGGAGCAGGGGCTGACCGCGGAGCTGCTGCCTCCTGCTCGCTGCCAGCTTTTGGCAAGCCGCGGTGCTGCCCCGCAGCAGCCGGTGGGCACGGGGCGTCCTGCAGCATCCCACCAGCCCATGCATCCGCATCCCTGCGCCGGGGCCCGAGCGCAGGCAATGCCCTGAGCCGTTTCTCCTGGCTCGGGGACACGGGGACAGGAACAAGGACAGGGACAGAACCATGTGTTTGCTGCACCCCACATGGCCACGCAGCCATGGCGCGGAGTGGGGGACATGCCACGCTTGCCTGCAGGCACTCGGCACCCCATCCCACTCACAGACCCCGGCTCACCTTGAGCTCCACGCCGTAGCCGGGGTAGACGGAGATGGTGTAGGTGCAGTCCAGGCTGCCGTCGTAGAGGACACCAGCCGGCTCTGGGGACACCAGCCAGCCCTCGGGGCCCGCCAGCGTCCGGTTGCAGGGGGCTGGTGACAGAGGAGACCCCGCTCAGCCCTGCTTCACCCCAGCTCCCCCCGACTCCCTCCCTGGCGCTCACCTGGCCCCTGCAGTGTGGTGACGGTGGTGGTGGTGATGGTGGAGGTGGTGGTGGTCCCCTCCTCATCCCCAGGGACCACGGCAGCCCCGGCGCGGGGTCCCAGGGATGTGCTGGGGGTGGCGGGTGCCTGGCTGGGTGACACGGGGCTGGACTCTGGCACCCCAGCGGGGGACCACGAGGTGTCAGCACCCGGCACGGCCCCCCACGCCTCCCCCCATGGCCCCGGGCGCCCCGCTGGTGTGGTCAGCGGGTCGGTGGGGAAGGCGGCCCTGGGCAGGGCAGGGGTGCGTGGCGGGGGCTCGGGGGCCGGGGGGCCGGGGGCCGGCTGCAGGGCATCAGCAGGCAGGAGGGGGCCAGGGCCGGCAGGCAGGAACGGTGCCTGGCCCAGGTAGTCCTTCTTCAGGAAGGCTTCATGCAGCAGGTCCTCCAGCAGCGGGTGGTGGTTGAGGAGCTTCAGTGTGGGCGCTGTGCTCACGAAGCGAGCCTCTGCCTCCCGCTCTACCGGCGTGGGCAGCGCCGTCGGTTCCCCTTCGGCCTCAGCGCTCTCACCGGCTTTACTGGCCAACCCGTTGAAGCCTGAGGGGAGGAGAGAGCGTGAGGAGCTGGGGACCTGCAAACTGATGCTGCATCGTGGACTGATGCTGCACTGAGGACTGGTGCTTTGTTCTGGACCAGTGATGCACCAGGAACTGATGCTGCATCGTGGACTGATGCTGCACTGTGGACCGGTGCTTTGTTCTGGACCAGTGATGCACCAGGGACCGATGCTTCAACACGGACCAATGCTGTGCCCGATGTGGCACCCAGGACCAACCCTTGGATGTGGGCTGATGCTACGCCAGGGATGGATGCAGCACTGGGGACTGATACCGCACAGGGGAGCGATGCTGCTGCGGTGCTGCAGACCTGTGCTGCACTGGGGACCGATGCCGCACCGGGGACCGAACTGACACTTCTCCATCAGTCAATGCATCACCATGGGCCAGTGCCACCCCGAGGGCTAATGCTTCCCTGCACACCAGTGCTGCACCGAAACCAGGACAGCAAGCAAGCACATTGACCAGGTGCAGTGGGACCTTGCCATGTCTCATCCCAGCATACCCTTCGCCTGGGCAGCCCTGGCAATTAAGCCCTGGTTAATTAATGCACAGCTGCAGCTTGTACCATGTTAAGGGTGCCCACCCCTCCTGTGACCCAGCCCTGGTGGGGGACAGCCCCGGGGCTGGGTGTCTTTGGTCACAGCGTGTCCCTCTCCATGGCGGTGGCCATCCTGTGCTGTGAGTCCCCCGTGACCCCACATTCCTGTGGTGCAAACACGCAGATGATTACCATGGCTGCGGTCACTGGCCGCACCGGGGGTGCCACTGGAGTCTGAATGCTGGGACCCAGCTCCAGGCCACCCGTGCGATGAGTCTGTGAGAGCTCAGCCTCTCTCCATCACTACCAGCCAGGCTGTCCCTGGGCAATGTCAATCTGCTGGGGACCCTCTCCCCTCCAACGGCTCCCACCTCCTGCCTGCAGCCACGGGGACTCCCCCGCCACAGCCCCCTGGCCCTCCTGTGCGTTAGCCCCTGAGCAAATCCCCGGCATTCCCAGCCCAGCCATTTACAGCCTTTAGACCCAAAAAAAAAAAAAAAAAGAAGAAATTTAATCAGCTCTAATGAGCCAGCCAGCACCTCTCCCTGCTGGACCCAGCACTGCACGGTCCCCTCTCCCGGGGGGCTCAGCTCCCCAGCCCCACCGTGCCACAGCAGGGGGGATGCCATGACAGCGGGGATGCTACGGTGGCACCCAGCATCCCTCCATGGCCCGGTGCAGGGCGTGAGGCTGCGATAGCGCGTGGGCACGTCTTGCCGCCGTGCACAAGCGCTGATGACACGATACTGCCAATTACCTGGTAATTATACCGATCCGTAGCAGGGCAGGGCCCCTCAAAGATTAATTACTCTGTGACTGCCACTTTTAAGGGACTATTAAGAGATATTAGCTTGGCCGAGCAGCACAGGGGGAGCTGCTGGGTGCTGCTGGGCATCCCCGCCACCCTGCTACCCACCCTGTGTCCCCACCACCCCGGGACGGTGACGGTGCCCCGGGCACGGCAGCGCAGCGGGGAGGCGAGCACCCAGCCGCACCGGCTCCGAAAGGTTCGCTTGCCCCCCAGCAAGGCCAGAATTATTTTTTAATAGGATCCATTTATAAGAACATAAAAGTTAATGAGTTTATACTGAAGGGCGCCAAAATCTCTTTTAGGCTTTAATAGCAGATTAGCGCTTGGGGCCGGGCCCTGTGCCTCTTGCAGGCCACCACGGCCACCCCACGCAGCAAAGGTTGGGGCAGAGATGCTCACCCCAGCCCCCTGCGCCCCCCTGGCCGTGGTCTCAGCTTCCCCGGGGTGCTGGGGAGCACCGTGGTCCCCATCGGGGCTGCCGGGTGAGGCCGGACCCCACGGCAAGGCTCCTACAGCAGGTCCCATTTGGGTGCTGTGGCACCCTGGGCTGGGCAGTGCCTGGGCACCGGGCACTGTCCTGGACTCTGCGTGGTGCTCTGGATACCACAGGATGCTCCTGGCACCAGGGGGTGCTCCAGGTACCACAGGATGCTCCCAGCACTGGGGAATGCTTGGGACTGGGGATGTTCTTGGCTCTTGGGAGATGCAGGATGCTCAGGGCACCGTGGGAAGGCAGTGGGTACCCAGATGTTGCCACCCATGCCCCTCGAGCACCACAGGATTAGGGCCTCCACCTCCACAGATGCCTCTAAGCAGCTTATCTCCAGTGACCGTGCCACAGCTGTGTCCCTCCCGTGTCCCCAAGGTGACCAGGAGCTTGTGACATGGGACCCCGCTACCCAGCACCCACCCCTCTGGGCCCTGGCACCCAGCAGGGATCCCCAGGGGCTCATGGTGGGCAGACCCTTGCAAAGGGACCGTCAAGTCCCCACCAGCCAGGTGCCCACCAGGGCTACTCGGCATGTGTGGCACATGCCCATGCCCACAGCCGGGCCAGGGTCCTAATCCCTCCCATCGGCTTCTCCAGGCAGGAGTCTATTAACGGCAGCCAGGAGCGGGGAAGATGCCGGAGACTAATCCGACTGCGGCCGGCGGCCACCCCCCCGTCAGGAATCAATGCCGCCTGCTGTCACAAATAAATAAATAAGGCGGCACGCAGCCGCCCGGGGAGCACCGATCGATGCTGCCCACCAAGAAAGCAATAACGCAGCACCCAGCTCAGCGAAGGGGACAGTGCAGGGCCCTCAGCTGCCCCGGGAGCATCGCGGCCCCGTGGCACGGTGGTGCTCCGTGCCTCAGTTTCCCCATCTGTAGGAGGGGGCTGGCAGCCTGGGCAGGCAGGGGGTGTGGGCAGCCGGGTCCCTGGCGCAGGGGGAGGGCAGGGGTTGGGGCTCGTAGGAGTCCAGGTTTATTTTCCAATTTAAAATCCAATCTGGTTTTGCCCCCGCGGCCGGAGCCGGCAGCTGTGATGAATGAGCTGTCAGGCAGCCGGCGCCACGCTCCCCCACCTACAGCCCCCGCAGCCCCCAGCGTCCCCCCAGTCCCCACGGTGGGCACAGGAAGGGTAGGACGTGCCCGGTTGATGCCCGGTCCCCATCTCTGTCCCCTGCCCTGGTGGCCCTGGGGATGAGGACCCCTGATGGGGGGGGGGGGGGAGGCACCCTCCTGCCTACCTCTGGGTGGGAAGACCCCGTAGGCAGGAGCAGGCAGTGAACAAGGAGGTGCAGGCTGCGGGTGGGCAGGTGTAGGCAGCGTGAGAGTACAGGCAGCGTCAGGATGCAGGCAGGCGCGGGCGGGTGGTGGAAGAGCGCAGGCAGGGACGGGTGGGCGCAGGCAGCGGGTGGGCAGGGAGGTGCAAGCAGGAGTGGGTGGGTGGGCGCAGGATGGCGCACACAGACAGGGTGAGGGTGCGCAGCCAGATCCCTGCTCCCCGCACCACCCAGACGACACCACTGCCACGCAGCCAACCCACCGGCCGCCGGCACAGCCCGCTGGCACCTGGTGTGGCCAGCTGGGCACCCCGTTGGCACCAGCTGGCAACCCCATTGGCACCAGTTGGCACCCCATTAGCACCTACACTGCCACCCATGTCCTGCTGCCCCATGTCCCTACACCCCGGCACCACCAGCGAGCCCAGATGCCCATGGCCAAGCCGGGGCTGCCAGAGCAGCTGGGGGGGAAGGGACACCACCGGCGAGCATGGCTGCCAGCCCCGGCGGCTGCTGGAGGAGCCTGGCTTTAATATTCATGGCGGCGCTGGCGGGGAAGCGTTTGACCTTGTATGTTTTGCGATTCTCCTTGAATTGAACAGTCATTTACCCGCTGACACATGTCACATGTCGCCGCAATCGGTTCCCTGGAGCATCGTGGTGGCGGCGGCCGAGCGCCGGCTGACATACCAAACGCTGAGCCCCGAGCGTCACCGACACTGGGAAGGTGTGAGGGCAGAGCCCGGTGGGCACTGGGGTGCCCATCCCTAGGGCTTTCCTGCCTCCCCACCCGGCGGGTGCCAGCGGTGCCCCCGTCCCCTCCTCACCGCCCACGGCCCATGTAATCCCACCTCCCCCCCTCTCCCTGCGGAGCTAATGCATTTGTATAGCAATTTCCCTGAGCGGCGGTGGTGATAAATTGCATGTCTGCTGCTATTTCGGACCTGAGCGCTGGAGCTGCGCGGTGCCATCTCCCCCCCTCCCCCCACCCCCAACCATCAGGATTCCCTGCGACAGAGCCCCCCCCACCAGGCAGCACCCACCCTGTGCCACCCTGGGGTGCCCCCAGCATGGGTGCCACCTCCCCACGGGGCTCTGTGCTACCTCCAGGCTCCCCTAGGACCCAGTATTGTTCACTATCCTGGGACACCCAGGGTAGCAGAGGGGGCACCCAGCCCGCAGGGCATCCCCGGGTGCTGGGGGTGCCTGCCCGACGCAGGGCGGGAGGCATGCAGGGAGAGGGGGACCCACGCTGCCCTCTTGGCTCCCCTTCCCTCCACCCGCTGCCAGCCACGATAATTGAAATCTGGTTGCAGGAGGCGAGAGAGAGCTGCTTGTTGGGCTCTGTGTTGGGCTGCTCAGCCATGTCATCCTCCCCGCAGACACCATTCCCTCCCAGCGGGTGGGAAGCACGGAGTATCGCTGCTTGCTCCCACCGGAGCCGGCATCCTGGCTGCCCCCAGCGCCCGCCTTTGCCCCCCCGGGAATTCGACACGAGCATCCCCTTGGCAGCAGACCCCGCACCCTGCTCCATCTCTGCGCTTTGTATAGGATGAACCATCCAGTTCTGGAAGCCACCAAGGGCTGATGCTACGGCCACAATTCCCCTCCTCTGCTGCCACCCCCCAGGGCAGGTGGGGACCACCGGAGCCTGTCCTGCTCAAGTATCACCCCCACACGTTGCCCAGAGCGAGATGATCTGGCATTTCAAGCACCTCTCTCCATTTTCGCAGGGTCACAGCAGCGCTCTCATGGCTGATTAATATTTGATCCCTTTAGCACAGCTCGTTACTGAATTTAAATTATATATGTAATAACCCCCACTGGCACGGTGAGTCCACGGGCCAGCTCCTGCCGCCGCTTCCGCAGGTGGGGGAACGGAACACATTCCCAACCCCGGCCAACGGGACCCTCCAGTGCTCCGTGGGATGTGGTGAGCAGTGCCAGGTCTCAGCACCGGCCACACTGGCAGGGAACCAGGCAGATGGAGACACTCCTGGTTGCCTCCGATGGCAGCCCCTTCGCCCTCACAAGGATGCCCGTGGCGGGAGATATGCCAGTCCCCTGGCCGGCCCCGTCTCCCCGGCAGCCGGAGGAAGGGATGCTGCCGCTCCCGAGCTGCTGCCTGCGACTGGAGGGAATCCATTACCTCCCTGGTTATAGGCAGCTTTCAAAGGCAATCTTTCAATTGTGCGCATTTAAAGAATTGATTGGAGGCGAAATTATCCTCTCCCGCCAGAGCTGCCGGAGACACAACTTCATCCGCCTCCCCCGGGGCCTTCCCGTGCTCACGGGAGACCCGGCAGCCTGGGGTCAGCCGCAGCCTCCACCCCGGCACGGGGCTGTACGCCGGGGAGACAGTCCTGGTGAGCCCTGTGCCTGTCTTGGGGTCCCACTGGTGGCACAGGGGGGTCCTCCCACTGCTCCACACTGGGCCTGGGGGTGCCCTTGCTGTGCCCTTGCCCAGGCTCCTTCGCATCCCATCTCCCCGCCACGCTCCTGCTGCCCCAGCTCTGCCCGGTGGCTGCATGAAGCCTCGGGCTGGCAGCCCTGCCCGGCACAGCACTGCGTGCCAAATCCGTCCCTAACCCACAGCCGGTTCTGCAGCGACCAGGCTCCCAGGGGGGCGGTGGGGGCGGCTGGTTCAGCCCGCGCCCTGCGTCCCACGGGGCAGCCCTGCCCTCCCGCCCTCCGGCTTAAGAGCATTATCCAGATAATCCTGGCCTGGCGGCACAACAGCGTGGCGGTGATGAACTCCTCCGAGGCACGCAGGGGACGAGCACACACGCCGTTAATTACTGTAGCAGACGTCTGCTTCCTTCCCCGGCCCCCTCCCCGCACTGAGACCCTGACCAGCATCCACATCCCCAGGGACGTCATGTCCCCCAGATGCATCATCCCCGTGGGTACGGTACATTCAGCTGATGCTGGATGGTGGCTCATGGGGGCACAACCAGGCTCTGTGCCCTCCCTCCCCTCCCCCCCACTGCTTTCCATCATGCCAGGCTGCCAGGACCCTAAATTACAAGGAGCTCCCTTCAGCATGGCAAAGATGACCTCCCAAAAAAGCCAGGCCTGCTATGGCTTTGGAGAGCCAGGAGAGGGGGCGTGGTGGGGCAGGGTGGATGGAGCCACGCTTGGCACCGTACCCCCCAGCTGCACCAGCACTGTGGGGCCCAGACCCCACTTTCTGCTGAGGCAAACCCCTGTGGGCACTGGGGATGGAGGTGCCCCTCAGCTGGGACAGGCCTGCAGGTCACCCCACAGGGTGGCAGGAAAGAGATAGGACCAGGCCCTGCACTGCCACCACCCAGGGAGTATCTCCAATCCCCCCCTGGCCTGGGTGAGCAGCCCAAGACCCCTGTCCCCATGTCCCTCAGACCCATGGCGCATCCCCACCATGCACCAGCCCAAGCCAATGCCACGTCAAGGCCACAGTGACACTGAGAGTGGTGGTGCAGCGTGGAAATTGGGGCTCTGGGCTTGGACCCCTGCCTGATGGAGGACAGGGAGCGGCTGGGTGACCCCCCAGCACACAGGGGCGGCACAGGGTGGAGGAGATCCCACAGCTCCCAGCCCTGAGAAGAGATCAGCACCTTCCAGGGTATCCCTACCTCTAACACTCTGGGAAATGCACATGCAGAGTTTAATTAACTTTATTGATATTCAGAAATTAGGGGACTGACTAGAGGTAATTGCTCATTAGAAATCATTAAACTGACACGGTAAGCACCAGCCTCCCTCGGGGGAAACCTGCCCTGCCCAGGGCCCTGCTCCCAGGACAGACCCAGGGACGCAGACACCTCCTCCCCTCCAGCCTCACTGCCCCCCCAGGCAGGGCAAGAGACGGGGGTACCATGGCCTTACCCCACTTATTACCCTATGGAGGGTCCCTCATACCCCCCTCCCCAAGCAAGAGGGCTGTGGCAGCAGCCCCGGGTAGCAGCAGGAGACAGGAATAGCAGCGGGCACAGGGCCATGGTGCCCTTCCCCGGCGGGGCTCGGCTGCCAGATGGGGAGTTTATGTAACTCCCGGCACGGCTGCTGCCCGCAGCTCGGCTCAGCCGTGCCGGCAGCCTGCGTCCCACCGCCCGCATCCCACCGGACCCCCGCCTACTCCTCACCCCGTACGTGCTGCCCACCATCGCATGGCTAAAGGTGCATCCCAAGCCCTGGCGGGTCCCCAATCCTGTTTCTCTTCTTTGGGTGGGGGGTTGGGGAGGGGGCAGCAGAGCCGCAAGGCATCAAGGCAGCCCGTGCCCCATGGGTGGCAGAGCCAATGAGCCGAGCTGGGTGTTGGCTGTTCTCCTTGGGAAGGACCAACACCCGCCATCCCTGCATCTCCCTGACACCCTACCCAGAGCTGGAGGGGCCACTCCAAGCAAGGCGGGGAGGGTGAGGGAAGAACCCCGGTCCCCAATGCCCCCAAGATCCACAGTGGGGACTGCACGGAGGGATGGGCTTGCAGCCCACTGCCGAGCGTAGCCAGCCAGCGGGGGGCTCGAAGGGCTCGGCAGCCGGGTGAGCGGGTTCCGCCAGGCGGTGCCGTGCCTGCCTAGCCCCCGGTGCACGGATCCCCCACCCCCCCTCCGGTAATACCGGCAGAAGGGCTGTCGCCGGGAGCCCGCCGGGGGCGGCGTTGCACCAGCCCGGCTGCAAATCTCTCTGCGCGCTCCCGGCGGCTCCCGTTCCCCGCGCCACCGGGGAGCGGAGAGGGGGGGGGGAATAATGGCGGGGCGGAGGGGCGGGGGGGGGGGGGGGGGGAGAATTCTCGCTTCACCGAGAGGTGAATGGGGGGAGCACCCCCGC
Organism: Vanellus vanellus; assembly: GCF_965231255.1. Lineage (NCBI taxonomy): Eukaryota > Metazoa > Chordata > Aves > Charadriiformes > Charadriidae > Vanellus > Vanellus vanellus. The sequence continues at coordinate 7,673,442 of NC_138924.1, forward strand.
CGCACCGGGGGCGAGCGCAAGTTGGCAAAGTTTGTCGGCGACAGAGCGGGGCTGAGGCTACCGGTACCGGGGGTTGTCGGTGTGTATGGGGGGGGGGGGCGGGGGGAGGGTGACGGGGGGGAGGTGTGGGGGGGTGTTCGGCGCGGGGTCGGTGCTTCTCCTTACCGTGTGCCGGTGCGCGGAGCAGCGCGGCGAGGAGCGGCAGGAGGAGGGCGGGCGGCGGCGAGCCCATGGCCGGCGGCGGTCAGCACCGCGGACAGCTCCGCGCTGCGGGCACGGCCGCGCCGCGCCGTAACGCTCCGAGTGCGGCGCCCGCCAATCCCGGGACCGGGGGCCTGCCCGCCCGCCCCCCTCCCCTTGTCGCCGTAATGCTCCGAGTGCGGCGCCCACCAATCCCGGGGCCTGTCCCCCCCTTCCCCCCCAGCCGTAACGTTCCGAGCGCGGCGCCCGCCAATCCTGCAGGCTGGGAAGGGGGGCTCCTCCCTGCCATCCTCCCCCCCACCCCGCGCCGTAACTCTCCGAGTGCAGCGCCTGAAATGTTGGGAGATGAAGGATGGGGGAGGGGAATCTCCTCCCGCCACCGAATACCGGCGACCCCCCAGGCTAAAGAGCCACCGAGGGCTGTGAGAAAAGTCCTCGGTGCCCACCCCATCATATCCTGCCTTCCCGTTCCCCCCCTTTTCTTCTTCCCCCACCAGCCTCCCCCCCCATATTGCCCCCTCCAGGACACTCACCCCAGCCCCAGGGAGGACACCCAGTTGCCCTTCCCCATCCCTAAATAGCCCCAACTGGGGCTGTGCTCATCATCCCTCAAGCAGGGAAACCTGAGCCCAGGGCAGCCCCCGCAGCTGGGCATGGCACAGGGAGGTGGGGGGGGGGGCTTATTCCTTATGGTGAGGGGCCAAAACCCTCTCCCCCTCTCCCCAGCCCCCTGGCTTGGGGTGCCACTCCTCGGGGTGGCGGGGGGCAGCCTGCCCTGCAGCAGGCAGATGGCGTTGGCACCAGCACCGATCTGCTCCGCGCTGGCTGCCGGACGGCTCTCGCGTGTGTTAAAAATAAAAAAAAAAAAAAAGTCTCTTTGTTTAATAACCCCCTCCCCGTCTCTGTGAAAGCCCAGATGGCTTCGCCTCTCTGCGCTGACGCCGTGCGCGGCACGGATCCCCCGCAGCCCCGGCTGCAAACATGGCCCACGCAACCATCACCGGTGGGTTTTTATTTTTAATTCCAGGCCCTGCTTTGCCGACGCGCACCGCTTTTGCCACGGAGAATGGCAAACCACTCTGCTGCACGGCTCGGCACGGGGAGGATGGAGCAGCGGCCAGCCCCACGGCACAGGCGGCATGCCGTCAGCCCCACGGCTGCGGTGGGAGCGGGGCCGGCAGCGACGCCATGGTCTTTCTCATCTCGGGGGGGGCTGCGGTGCGAGCGGGGGGCAGCCGGCACTCCCGCAGAGCACTTTCAGCGTTAAACCCAAAACTTTGATCCGCCGGTAGCTCCATCAATGTTTAATGCACCAAAGCCCTGGTAGGGCTCGGAAGATGAACATTTTGAGGCCAAATTGAAGTTTCTAATATTATGATATTCAAATAATTTTAATCCGCCTGACTCTTCCCCAGGCACGTACCTGGACTGCTAATGAGGGGCTGCCTTTGGCGGCGGTTGGTTTTGACACAAAGCAAACAAGCCCTTTGCAGATGCCTTCAAAGCGTCGGGGATGGCGAGGGCCGGGGAGGTAAGCGGGGGCGAGCGCAGCCGGAGCCGGCACGCCGGGGCTGGGCAGGGAGGATGCTGCGCTCCCCGCAGCAACGTGGCCTCGGCTCCCCGGGGAGTGACGGTGCTCCCTAATTCTTTTTTAAGTGCTGGTTTGCGCTTGCTGGAGGATGAGGATGACACAGCCCGGCAGGTAGAACTGGTGGGGGTGACGATGGGCTTTTGGGGAACTTCAGATGCCGTCCGAGTGTGCAGCGGGTGCAGCGGGTGCAGCGGGTGCAGCGGGTGCAGTGGATGCAGCAGGTACAGAGCTCAGCAGGCAGCAAGCCGCTGCCGAGCCCTGCCTGCTCTTGCCCAAAGCTCCTTATTCCCAATTTCTCCAGCCCCATGTGGATCTGAGCCTGGGGGCTCCCGCAGACTGCCCCAGGCTGTTCCCCAAATCCTCATCACCCCCCCCCCTCCATGCTGGTGCCAGCCCAGAGCTTTCCCATCCATCCCCCCAGCCCGCCCAGGGCATTTTTCATTTTTACTGTGCTCTCAGCGCAGCTCTCCTGACCTGCGCCGGCTGCTTTAGGAAACGGATTTCTTCCTGCCATGAGCGTTGCCTCCGGTTAATTTAAACCCAGGTCAAGAAGATGATGGCAGGGATGGCGGACGCCGGGCACAGGGCTGGGAGGGGCCCCCCCAGTATCTCATGCCAAGGCAAGATGAGCCCATGCAGCTGTTTTTTGGGGTCTGGGGGTGCATACCTCCCTGACGCCTGGGATCAGCCCTGATTGGGGTCCTCCGTGCAATGAAAGTGATGACCTGTGGGGCACCGAGCCCTGGGGATGGTCGCCGGCGTCGGAGGGGACAGCCGTGCCCCGGTGGGTGTCCCTTACCCTTGGTGTCCCACCCAGCAGGGTACGGCTGTCCCCTCCAGTGCCAGCGACCATCCCCGCACCCCACCGACAGCCTCCCCGGCTTCAGAGCAGCATGAGCGAGGCTTTTCCAGCCCGATCTATTAACACGCCGTTAACGGGAGAGGAGTTCATTTTTGCCATTTAACGTTTCACGGGTAATTAATTATTCTTCATCTTCCCAGCAAAAAAGGAAGAGCAGGTAGAGGGGCTGTTCAAAGCAAAAAAAAAAAAAAAAAAAGCAAGCTGAAACCCAGGGAAATTGGTGAATTATTTGTAACATCAAAGGCGAGGGAGGATGTGCTGATTTAATGGGGCACTGCACGACGCAGAGCCCCGGGCAGCGCGGTGATGCTGAGACTTGCTCGCACTCGTTGCATTGGTGGTCCTGGGCAGTGGCGTGGGTGAGGGGTCCGGGGGGGGCCTGGCCTTTGTCTGTGCTCCCCACCCGCCTCATCCCACCTCCCCACCGCTCTTAGCTGGTGGTTCTGCCTTTGCACGATGCCGGGGTGTCCCCGTGACCCGCCAGGGCACCGCGATTTAGGGGGGGGGGTTGGAAATCCCCACCCAGCACAGTGTGGGCCTCCCACGCTCCCCTATGCTTCATCCATCAGCGGAGGCGAGCAGCAAAATAAATAATGATATTTAACATTTCGTAATAACGACAATTAACCAGTAAATAATGCCTTTTACACCACGAAAGCCAGAGTAAATTAATTCCCCTAATTAGCTGTCAGGCAGCACGGGGCAGTGGCGGTGGCAGGCAAAGCCAGCAGCCTCTGTGCCTGCGTTATCCCCCCCCCTCCCCGATGCATCGCTGAGTGTCCCCAAACCCCAAATCACACCCTAAAATTTTGCAGGCTTGCAAAATCCACTGCAGCTGGTGGGACACGGTGCTCCGCGCCGCATCCTGGCTGCTCCGGTGAGCCCTAAATCACGCCTATCTCCAGTTAAAAAAAAAAAAAAAACCAACAAGAAAAGATGGCAACAAAATAGTTTATGGCTGTAATAAATTGTGCCAGAGGAAAAAAAAAAAAACCACAACCAAACCTGTTTGCCTTGAAGCAAGTGGGGGGTTTCCCATCGGCACACAAACGGGAGCGATACGGAGCCTCGTGTCCCACCACAGCCGGAGCCGGCAGAGACCGGCGGGGAGGGAAGGGGGGGTTTATTGGAAACCATTTTCCATCACATTTATCCCACCCACTCGCTGGCGGTGCTGCGGGGCTGGGGGGGCCCCGCTGCGGTGGGGGGGACTCTGTGATGGGGGGAGCACAGTGCCCTGTGGTCCCCTGGGGTGTGGGGTTGGGGGGGGGGGGGGGCTGGTCCTGGTGGTCCCTGTGCTGCACTGGGGCGAACAGAGGTGCTGTGTGCCAAGAAGGGATAAAAATTCCAGTTGGCAGTGGTGTGGGGGCAGCTGGGGAAGGAAGGGGCTGAAACTCCCCCCGCGCTGTCGGCTGTGCCATCGCTGCCGAAGGAGTTGCCCGAGTTCCCCGGTGGGATCAGGCACCGGTGTTGGCTGGGAACGGGGATGCTCCTGCCCGGCCAGCCCCGAGGGGTGGGAAGGATGCGGCTCCCCCCATGTGCCACCGCCATCCACGCAGAGGCTGGAGGGCGGCCAAGGCTCCGCCACCCGCTCCGCTCGGCCGGACTCTGCCCCGTCCCTCCCCCTGGCTCAGCCCCTGGGCTGCCCGCCGGGAACGGGGACGAGGACGGACATGGCAGCCCCCAGCCAGCCCCAGAGGGCCACCTATGATGCCATCGTCATCGGTGCCGGCATCCAGGGCTCCTTCGCCGCCTACCACCTGGCCCAGCGCCACAGGACCACCCTCCTGTTGGAGCAGGTACCAGTGTCCCCAGTCCTGCCGTGTCCCCAGCCCCGAGGCGCTGGGGTGGGCGCCTGCAGACCTGGCTGCCCTCTGCCACGGCACGGAGCGGAGCCACCGCCAGCACCGCTGGTACACCGTGCCAGGACCACCATGTCCCCAGCGCCAGGACCCCCCTGACCCCAGTGCCAGGACCCCCGTGTCCTGCCATTTCCCAGTGCTGGTGTGCGCGGGGCTGGTGGGGTGCCGGTGGCTGGGATCCCACATCCCCCTTTCCCCGCAGTTCATCCTGCCCCATTCGCGGGGCAGCTCGCACGGGCAGAGCCGCATCACCCGCAGCGCCTACCCCCGCTTGTCCTACGCCCGCATGATGCCCGACAGCTTCCGCCTCTGGCAGCGGCTGGAGGCCGAGGCCGGCACCAGCCTCTACAGGTGACGGGGATGGGGACGCAGCCCCCCGCCGAGCACCGTCCCCTCCCCGTGGGGTTGGGGGCTATGGCCGCTGCCCCGTCAGGGCACAGTGCTGGGCAGGATAAGGCCACCCCAGCCCCGCGCAGCGGGGAGGCAGCCGCTGGCTCTGGGTAATTTATGGGGCTCCGTAAAGAAAGCGCCATTAAGGAAATGAGCATCTAAACGATCCCCCGCTGCCGGGGTCAGAGCTGATGACGCTTGCTGTATTTGGGGGGGGTGTGAGCGTGATGATGGCATCCAGACCCTCCCCGTGCATCGCCCCACGCACCCTTCTCCAGCATCCCACCGGGGTGCAGCACATCCCGAGCATCACCAGTGCCGCCATGCCTCAGTTTCCCCCAGGGGCAAAGCAGGGGGGGGCTGTCTGCATGGGGAAGGGGCGAGGGGAGAGCTGATGTGGCTGGTGGGGCGCAGGCGGACCGGGCTGGTGGTGCTGGGGCCAGCGGGTCACCCGGAGCTGGAGGGCTGCCGGCGCAGCCTGGGTGCCGACCATGTCCTCGACGCCAAGGGGCTGGCCCAGCGCTTCCCCGGCCTCCGGCTCCACACCGGCGAGGTGGCCGTGTGGGACAGCACTGGTGGGGTGCTCTTCGCTGACCGGGCGCTGCGGGCAGTTCAGGTGGGTTCTGCCGAAGTAACGTGATAGGGGTCCTCCAGCTCCGTCCCCGCAGCCACCTCCCATCACCTTCCTCACCCAGGACATCTTTCGCCGGCACGGGGGCACCCTGCGGGATGGGGAGAAGGTGCTACGCATTGAACCGGGGGCTGTGCTCACCGTCACAACCACTGCTGGGGTGTACCGAGCCCCCCGGCTCATCATCGCGGCCGGAGCCTGGACCGGTGCCCTCGTGGCACCCCTGGGCCTTCGTCTGCCGCTGCAGGTAAGGGTCGGTGGCACCGCGGGGCACCCCGACTGTGGCCAGGGCTAACGTGCTGACCCCAGCCCCTGCGCATCGACGTCTGCTACTGGAGGGAGAAGGAGCCGGGGAGCCCCGGCGCAGGCAGAGCCGGTCCCTGCTTCATGGCCCTGGGGCTGAGCCGAGCCCCCCACGGCGTCTACGGGCTGCCCGCCCTTGAGTACCCGGGGCTGGTCAAGGTGAGCGGGACACGGTGGCGGTGGGGGCATCCCCTGGCCAAATCCCCCCTGACCCCCTGTTCCCCAGGTGTGCTACCACCACGGCACTCCCACCGACCCTGAGGAGCGGGACCGGGCTCCCCCGGACACCCCCCGCCCCGACGTTGCCCTCCTGAGCAGCTTCATCAGCGGTTACCTGCCCGGGCTGGAGCCCCAGCCGGCCGTGGTGGAGACCTGCCTCTACACGGTGAGACCCCCCCCCAAGGAGTGGGACCCAGGCATCCAGGGTCCCAACCCCTCCCCACCCCAACGTGGACCTTGCCACCTCTTTCCCCTACAAACTTGGGTCCTGGAGAGGACCCTACACCCTCACACCGTGGCTCCCCCAGAACACCCCGGATGAAGACTTCATCCTGGATCGGCACCCCAAATTCAGCAACATCATCATCGGAGCTGGCTTCTCGGGTAGGCGAGGGCACCCAGCCCCCCCCCCCTCCCAGCACCCCAGAGATGGCTGGGGCTGGCGGGGGGACCGTGCTCCCCCCCACACCCTTCTCCTCCTTCCCGCAGGCCATGGGTTCAAGCTGGCACCAGTGGTGGGGAAGCTGCTGTGTGAGCTGAGCCTGGGCGAGGAGCCATCCCACAGCACGGCCCCCTTCGCCATCACCCGCTTCCCTGGCGTGCTCCGAGCTGTGCTGTAGGGTGCAGGGCCCCGGCAGTGCCCACACGGCATCACACTGGCCTGCCGCTGAGTCTCAGCATCCCGGTGTCCTCACACCCCAGTGTGTCAGCATCCCCGCACCCCTGTGTCCCCACGTATCTCCATCTCCCTGCATCCTGGTGTCCCAATATACTGCACCCCTCCACCCCCCACGTCCCCATACTCCACCATCCCAGCACCCAGCATCCTGGCACCCTTCTATCTGTGCACCCCAGCACCCCCACATCCCAGCGCCCTGGCAGACCCATGCATCCCTGCTACCTGCATCCCACCACCCCTGCATCTCTGTATCTCTGCACCCTGCATCCTGACAACCCAGCATCCTCACATCCCAGCATCCCTACATCTCTCTATCCCCACATCCCTGCATCCTGGTACCCTGCATCCCCACATCCCTGCATCCTGGTACCCTGCATCCCTGCACCCCCACATCTCCGCATCCTGGTACCCTGCATCTTTCCATCCCTGCATCCTGGTACCCTGCATCTCTCCATCCCCGCATCCCGGTACCCTGCATCCCTGCACCCCCACATCCCCACATTCCGGTACCCTGCATCCCTGCATGCCCACATCCCAGCATCCCCATATCCCTGCATCCCAGCATCCCCCATGCTGCGCGGTGCCAAGCTGTCTCTGCCAAGCACCCGCTCCCCGGAAACAAATTAAGGATCTTTGTCAGCCTCATGAAGATGGAGCTGGAACAGCGCGGAGAGACACACTCGCTTAGGAGTCAAGTTAAATGTTTTAATGTTAAATGTGCCATTTTATTATCATTAGATCGCTCCCACTTAATGAAAGCGCATTAGCGCAGTGTGGCTTTATGGCAGCGAGCGCTGAGCTCGGCCCATTTGTTTCCAAGAGATGGTGGGGAAAGGGATCAAGTGGCCTGGTTTGCCGGGATCCTGGGGGTCCCGGGGGTCCCTGAGGCTGGGGGGCAGCATGGGGCAGCACCCAGCATGGGCCGGTGGGTGCTGGAGCCAAGGCGAGCCACGTGCCAAGCAGACGGCCAGCGATGCACATCATCATCTCCTCCGCGTTAAATAATTAACGCCGGCAGGCAGAGGGCTCCCATCCCCACTGCTCATCTGCATATTTATGAAGATTGATAAATGATTCAGTGCCGGCACCCACGAGGGCTGTCTCCCCCCTCCCCTCCCCATCACCCGTGGGTGCAGTGGGCTCGGGGAAGGTGCCAGGCTCAGCCTCTCCATGGAGCCCTGGATCCTCACCGGGGCTGGATCTGTCCCAATGGCCCCCACCACCATGCAAACACACCCCCCCAAAATGGGGTGACACCAATTCCCTCCAACCCCCAGCACACGGAGCAGGCATCAGCCAGCATCACCAGCCAGAAATGACGTTTATTTTCATACTGAAAGTAAAGGGGGTGGGGAGGGGACGCACAGCTGGGCTAGTGCAAAACAACCAGGCAGGGGGTGGGGGGCCGGGGGGGTGTGTGACCGACAACCTAGGGGGGTGCATGGGACCCTGTCCCCGTGTCCCCTTCCCAGCTGCGGGGCGGCTGCTCCCCAGGGCCCGGCCAGCGAGAGACGTCTTTGGCTCAACTAAAAGGGGCTTAAGAGGACAAGGGGGTGTTTAAGTTATAAAATAAGGAGCCAGCAGGCACTGAGGAATAAACCCCGGGGTGCTGGAGCTGCCGGCTCCGCTGCCGAGGACAGAGGGGGGGTGTGGGAGGGTGGGGGTGACATGGGGGCTGCAGCCAGCGAGCCGGCCGGGCTGCTCCCCCCGTGGCCAGGAGCCGGGGGCGGCTGTGTGTGTCGTGTCCCCCCCCCACCCCGCACTGGTGCAGAAGATATACCGCCTGCCCGGGGGTGGCCCCGCAAAGGAGCTGTGTGTTTCTGGGGTGATGGGAAAGGGTGGCGGTGGGGTTAGGCGGGGGTCTCGGCGGCCCGGCTCTCCGCCTCGCTGGCGCTGGGGGAGCTGCGGGAGGAGCGACGTGTGCTTTCCCCGGTGTCCTGCTCCTCGTCCCATCTGTCGTAGGCGAAGGAGTGCCGGGAGCCTGGGGGGCTGTGCGGGAGAAAGTGGGGTTAGTGGGGGTAATGGAGGGGGGGGTCCATGCCCCAGAACGCTGCAGTGCCGCTGCCGGGCTGCCGGGCACAACACCCCTCCGGCTGCAGCGGGAGCTGCGGTGAGCCGGCACGCTGGCAGCCAGCTGGACGGAGCCTCGATCGCCGTCTTTTCTATTATTTTTGAGATATTTGGGGCACACTCCACCCCACCCGACTCCTCACCGGGCTGAGCCGAGCCCTTGCTCAGCAGCGGGGCTGAGCCCAACCTGCCCAGGCGGCTGCAGCCCCCGCAGGCACCCAGCACCACGTGCTCAGAAAAAGGCACGTGGCCGTGGATGCCAACGCTGGTGCTCACGGGTGTCACCACTCGAGGGTCCCGGTCATACTGCAGCCCGTGGCTGGGTGCTGGGGGTGTTTGTCCCCCCGGCATGCTGCGATGCCTTCACTGACCCCGGGACAGGCAGCGGACAGCCCAACTGCAACCACGTTTCCAAAAGGCTTTTTTCCCTCCTCCAGCCCTTCTCTTATTCAAGCTGTCGGAAAGGATCGTACCTGCTCCGAAATAGCTGCCGGTGAACCCCGGTGGACCCTCTCCTCTGCCATCAAACGGGGTGCAGAGCCCCCAAACCCTGCAGGGTGACCCCGACTCCCTGCCACAGGCACTCTGCACGGCGCAGGGCAGCAGGACGCGGCTGCCCTGAGAAACACCTCCGAGCCCCAACCGCCCACCCCCGCTTCACACACTGCAGCGGGTGCGTGTTAGTACCCGCTCCGCTCCTCCCCACCGCTTTCGGGACCCGCCAACATGCCAGCAAACCCTTCAATTTCCCGAAGGAATAAATTCAGCTGTGTCCTGGCCGGTGGCCGGGGAGCCAGGAAGGGATTAGCACTTCCCAGTGTCCTGTAGCCGCTAATCCCAAACACGCTGCATCCTGGCAGCATGGGCAGCTGCCGGTCCCGCTGTGGCCGCGCCGGGGATGCTCCCCACAGCTGGAGACGTGTTGGGGATGCCCTGCAGCACCCCAAAAGTGGGGCTGGTTGTGGGCACAGCGGAGTGCCCCATCCCGGGATGCCCGGAGGAGGTGGTCTCCATCCCCGGAGCCGGGCGAGGGTTAGGGCGAGTGGTTAGTGGCACACGGGGAGGTTCATGCTGCACGGCACACACCGCTCCCACCTCCTGCCTCAGTCGCTCTCGGGCCGGTATAGGTACTTCATCATCAGGCTGTCAACCTGCTTCTTCCGCTGCTTCTCCTCCTTCTTGCCCCGGCTGGGGTGTCCTGACTCCTCGCCCCCCGCTGCCCGCGGGCCCTTCTTGATGCTGGAGGTGCTGCGGTAGGAGCCGGTAGAGCCGGAGGAGGAATCAGAGGAGGAATCGGAGGAGGAACCCGAGTCAGATGATGACTGCTGCTTCTTCTTCTTCTTCTTGGATTTCTTCTTGGCCTTCTTGGCATGCTTCTTGGCATTCTTCTTCTTCCGCTCCTCCTCTTCCTCGGAGGAGCCTGAGCTGCTGCGGCGCCGGCTGGCGCGCCGGGAGAAGTCGAGGGCAGATGCGGAGCGACGGATGCTGCCGGGGGGGCGGTCGGTGGCGCCCAGGGGGGCGGCGCTCCGCACACTCCGCACGCTCCGGCTGTCATCCCCTGAGTCAGCCTCGGGGCTGGAGCAGCCCCTGGCCCGCGGTGGGCGGTAGCTCAGCACCTCCTGGATGGCAGCTTCCAAGTCAGGGTCGAGGTAGGAGCGATGCCCCACGGGGCGGGCGTCCCTGGGACTCCCCTCCTCAGAGGCAGCGCTGCGGGGCCGGGGGGGCACGGAGAAGCTGCGCCCCAGGGGGGGCTGCCCACGGAACCCCTCATCCGCCTCCTCCAGGCGGCTGCGGGCCAGGGAGAGCCGTGACTCGGGGCGACCCTCAGGTCCCCCGCGCCGACTCCGCAAGCTCCCGGGGCTGGAGAGGGCGAAGCTCAGCACCGAGCATCCCTCGTCACCCTCATCCCCGTCCTCCAGCCCGCGCCAGGAGGCGGAGGAGGCCCGGCTCACCGGGGCAGAGGCGACGGAAGCTTTCTCGCCGTCGGCGGCCGAGAGCGACCAACGCTTGCCCAGCCCTTGCTGAGCCCGGCTGCTGGCGTCGGCGAAGGCGCGGGCGATGATGGCTGCCCGGTCCTCGGGCTCGCTGCCCTTGGCCGCCCTACGGGCTGCGCGCTCGGGGGAAGGCGGTCGCTCGCTGAGCGCGCTGAAGAGCGTCTGCTCATCCCCGCGGCCGCCTATGGAGTCCTTGAGGCCTGGCCGCTTCCTATAGCTGAGGCAGCTCAACACCGACACCGGCCGCTCCTCACCCTCGGGACCATCCGGCGGGACTGACCTGTGCCGGCGGCACCGCGGCCCCACACGCGCACCGGGGGAGACAAGAGAGAGATGGAGATGAGCGGGCGAGGGGGGGGCAGCGTGGCAGCGAGGCAGCCGCGGTAATTTGCGTCAGCGGGAAATAGCATTGTGGAAAAATGTCATGTAAATGGGGGAATTGTTCTAGCCCGCCACTTTGATTCCCCTTTAAAGTGCTGCGTTCAATTTATTTCATTGTCGGCTACCTGGAGCCGCTGCGTTTGATTCCTGACTTCAGAAACGGTGGAATTATCTCCAATAACAAAATGTTTTACATCTGCACCGCTGAATAAATTAAACCAATTAAGAAAAAACGGCTCAGATCTTTCCCCCCTGCTTGGCAGAGCGGGGGGAGCCCCCCGGGACTCCAGGAGCCCTGCTAGGAAATTGGGTTTAGATAAAAGCAATCTGCGTTCGGCAGGCAAGTGCCTTCCCCGGGGAGCAGGAGCAGGGCTGCGTGTCCCAGCCCCACTCTGGCCCTGCGCGGTGGGGGCACCGGGGCATGTGCCCTCCCTCCGCCGGGGCTGCCGGGGGCTGCGCGGGCAGTCGGCGTTTGCTGAGAGGTGCGGGGAAGGAAGCGGTGGAGCTGCAGACGAGGGGAGGATGGACGGACAGGGGATGCAGCCCCGGAGCTAGGGGATGATGCACAGGGCTGGAACCCACCACTGTGACCCCCCAGGGAGGCAGAGGGGGCTGCAGATGCTGACGTGCTTCCTGGCTGGGTCCCAGTGCTACAGCTGGGGGCACCAGGGAGGTCCCCTTGCATGGTGGACATGTGTCCCCAGTGGAGACCGAGACACTCACCCATATTAACCCTTCCCTGACCAGCCACACAAGCACCAGGAGGCAGTGTGACACCCAGAGTGCCACATCCCATGAGTGCCCACCCCGCACCCCGGCTGCCCCCTGGCACAGCCCACCCCGTCCGCTGCCAGGCGGCCCCTCACCCACCTGCTGCCCTTCAGGCTGCCGTCATCCGAGAGTGCTTTGGAAGAGCCTTTGTTCTTGGAGAGCCAGGACTTCACCCCGTCCACGCGATCCTCCAGCTCCGAGTCCACATCCGAGTCGCCGTCACTGCCGGAGGAGCAGGTCGGGGTGGGAGAAAGCAAGAGGTGAGCATGGGGCAGTAAGATTTTGGGTGCTGGGGAGGCAAAATCGCACCGGCAGGCGCCAAACCCTCCCAGTACCCACTGCCTGTGCCCCCCAGCGGTGGGCTAAACTTGGTCCCATGGTCCTGCTCCATCTCCCAGGGCACAACCTGCATGCATACGGCTCAACCTGCATGCCACGGGCTCCCCGAAGCACAGCCGTGCCACGCACCTCCTAAACCCCCAAACCACCCCCCTGCCTGGCCAAGGGGCTCCTGCACCCCCTGCCCAATATCCACCCCTGCCACTGCACGGCTCCGGGGCTGGGAAGATGAGACACAGGGGATGGCATCGGGCAGCGAGGGGCAGCAGGCAGGGCATGGCTCCAGAAACACAGGAGATTTCCAGCTCCGGGGCTGGGAAGAAATTAAGTGGGTTCGTTTTATAGGCCACCGTCGAGTGCAAAATTACAGCGAGGAAGAGCGATGTTGATGGCCCTGGGTAAACAGGAGTTTAGCAGGCAGAACAGAAACGACTCCGGCAAGGCGGGCGCAGGAGCGCGGCGGGCAGATTTACAGCCCTGCCGTGCCACAGAGCCCCTGATTTACGTCCCAGCGTAAAAAAAGCCCTATCTGGCTTAAACCATCTAATTTATAACGGCTGTTCGTAACCATATTGATTGCCTTTAGAAAGAAGGTGCTGTATGCATTGCAAAATCCATTCCTCCACGTTAAAAGCATCCCTGCATAAATCTCCCTTAATACCTAACTGCTTACTGCTTTCATTAGGGTTATGGCAGTACCGGCGGGATCTATAAGGAAATCGAAGCGGCACGGCCCCCTCTCTCCCCACCCCGCTGCTGGCCAGCGAGAGGCAAGAGCTCCCACCGAGCCACTGCTGGGGATGGGATATATCATATGATCTTAAACGGCCGTTTTATCCGTCCGGCTTCGGGCTTATTCCCTGCCTGAGGATAGTGGCAGACGACTCGGGGGACGGGCTGGGATAGACCCTGAATATGAATCCTCCTCGTTAAATTCAAAGCAACGAGCTGCACTCCATCACGTGCGTCTCCCCCCCCGCAATACATCCAGGCAACGCTCAGCTTGGAAAAAAAAAAAAACAAAAAACAACAGAAAACACAACGACAACAAAAAAACCCCACCGATGAGCCCCGTAAACAAACTCCGGGGGCAGCTGAGGTTTTATAACCAGCAGAATTAAACTCCATGTCAAATGCAATTTATGTCCGGGCAAACGTGCCATTAGTTAAGCGGGACCCGGGTCACGGGGGAGGGACCATGACGAGGGATGTTAATTGTGCGTGGCAGCGAGGCTGCGTCACCTCCACGCCGATACACTCATCCTTAGCCGCGGTGGAGCATCACCCCCCGCCCCGGCCCGGGGACTCATCCCCTGTCCCCCCACGTGGGATGCGTTTATGTGGGATGCGGTTATGTGCCGTGCAGTGCCGCGGGCGCTGTTAGGGCATGCGGAGGTGGGCCAGTGGCATGCGGGGCCCCGGCCCGTGGGGGTGAGGTGGGGGTTAGGGGAGGAGGGGGAAGGAAAGAGGAGCTCCTCACAGTTTACTCTTTCTTTTCTGATACTTTGCCACCATGTCCTGCAAACTGGGAGAGGTTGGGGAGGGTCGGGATGGGGAGAAACACAACAGAAAGGAAATCAAATGAAAGGAAAAAAAAACCAAAACCCAAACCAAAAAGACCAACTGGGGGGGAATGAATGGGGGGCAAATTAAATGGTGGGGAAGGGCCAGGGGAGGGGAGGTGGGGCTGCCCTGCACCCCTGGCGTGGGGCTGCACCCCACTGGATTCCAGCATCCCGGGTCAGGCTGGATCCCAGCGTCCCTGGCTGGGCTGGATCCCAGCGTCCCTGGCTGGGCTGGATCCCAGTGTCCCAGGTCAGGCTGGATCCCAGCGTCCCGGGTCAGGCTGGATCCCAGTGTCCCTGGCTGGGCTGGATCCCAGCATCCCGGGCCGGGCTGGATCCCAGCGTCCCTGGCTGGGTTGGATCCCAGCGTCCCTGGTTGGGCTGGATCCCAGCGTCCCGGGTCGGGCTGGATCCCAGTGTCCCTGGCTGGGCTGGATCCCAGCGTCCCGGGTCGGGCTGGATCCCAGTGTCCCTGGCTGGGCTGGATCCCAGCATCCCGGGCCAGGCTGGATCCCAGTGTCCCTGGCTGGGCTGGATCCCAGCGTCCCTGGCTGGGCTGGATCCCAGCGTCCCGGGCCGGGCTGGATCCCAGCACCTCAGACCTGCTGCCAGCCTGTGCTGCCCTGGCTCCTGGGGCTCCCCGGGCTCTTTCCAGCCAGCCGGTACGGCCCCAGCTGCATTTCAGGCACCTCAGGTGGGTGAAGCTGCACAGGGGCTGTGGGTGGAGGGAGGGACGGAGGCACAGACGCACGGACAGATGCATGTGTGCACAGGTGCACAATGCACGGGTGGGTGGATGCATGGGTGCATGGACAGATGCACGTGTGCACGATGCACGGATGGACGGATGAACAGACGGCATCCTGCCAGGGCCAGGCAGAGCCGAGCGGTCCCTGTGGCATTTCAGAAGTGGCGAGGAGAAGCGGTGAGCCCCGGTGACGTGCCTCGCGCGGGAGCCAGGCCCAGGCGCTCTCACCTGTTGATGAGGTCCTCATTGCTGTCGCTCTCCATCTCATCCTCGATGGCCGCCTGCAGGTCCCCGATGCGCTTGAAGGCCAGCTTCAGGTCTGACTGCAGGCTCTGGTTGGCAGCTTCCAGGCTCTCCAGGTCCATCTCCTGCAGGGAGGGAGCAGCATGAGCCAGGTACCCCGTGGAAACCCCCCCATTCCCCTGCCCGGCTCCATTGGGGGTGCCTCACCAGCTCATGCTTCTTGCGGCTGGCCTCTGCCTCCTTCTTGGCCAGCTCGCCCATCTCCTCCTTGACGTCGCGGAGCTGCCGCTGCAGCCGCTTGTTCTGCTCCTTCTCCCGGTTCTCGGCAGCCGCTCGCTGATCCCGCTCCTCCGTCAGCTTCTCCATGTTCTCCTTCAGCCGTGTGGCCAGGCTCTGCGGACCGGTGGGCACAGGGTCAGTCCAGATCCCCCCGTAGACCCCCGACCCTGCAGCAACACCGACCAAGGGCTCATGTGAGGACGGATCCCATCCCCACGAATTTACACAAGGAGATGGAGGAGAACCCCTCGCCCAGGGCCAGGAAAGGGGCAGAACAACCCGCGGAGGCTTTGCCGAATTGGAAAAATAGATTTAACTGTGTGTGAAGTAATTACAGCGTGTAACGTAGGGAAAAAATAGCTCCCATTCTCCCCCGGCCGCTGAGCCAGCCGCTGCATATTTATGGCCCCGGCAGAGAGAGCGGGGAAGGGAAATAACAGCTAGGAAGATATTAAGAGGAGAGCTAAGCTGCTCCGCTCCCCCGGCAGAGCTGCAAAGGCAGAATATAAAGCAGGCTGTGTTTAGCGGGACCGGGAGAGTCTATAATTTCCTTAAGTCAATGCAGGGAAATAGCAGCACTTTGCCGGGCTGGGTGGTGGATTACTGTTATCGGCGCTTGCAGGGAGCTTTCCCTGTGGGGCCGGGGCCGGGCTGCTGGTGGTGGTGGGGGGTGCAGTGTGGGGGGTCCCAGGGAGGGGATATTGGGGATGCGCTCGGTGGATCCCCTGGGCAGGTCGGCATCACAGTCCCGCTGCAGCTCGGTCCCAGCTGGAGCGGAGGGATTGCCCAGTGCCTACCTCCAGGCGCTTGACTTGCGTCCGCTCGAACTCCAGCCTGGACTCCAGCTCGCGGATCTTGGCCTCTTGCCGGCTCACCAGTGACTTGTCCACCATGGATTGCTCCAGGAACTCCAGCTGGCTCTGCAGGCCTTGCAGCTGCAGCGGGGGGGGTAGGCACAGCCTCAGCCTTGACCACAACCTCCCTGGTCCCCCACCACGCCGCCCTGGAGCAGAGCTGATGGCCACTCTGCTCCCATCCCACAAGGGAAGTCCTCACGGGACTGCTCTGCACCCCTCAGGGTGCAGGGGGTCCCCTCCATAGTGTGGGCAGTGGGTCTCTGGGTGCTCCCCATTCCCCTGGCTTCACTTGGGGTGCACACCTATGCCCGATGTCGGTGCTACCCACCTTCTCCTGCAGCTCCTGCTTCTCCTTGCTGACCTCCTCCAGCTGCGCCTGGAGGTCATTCATCTGTGCCAGGTCCCGGGATGCCTGTGGGACACACCAGGGCCGTCAGTGGGGATCCTGCTGTGCTGGCTCCAAGAGGGGTGTTATGGGGGGTGGGGGGTGCCACGGCCACTGTTCGCCCCTCACCTGGGCCACAGCTGCCTTGTGCTTCTTCATCAGCTCATTCATGTCCTCCTGGTCCTCCTCCAGCCGACTTTGCACCTCGTTCTTCTCCCGCTGCAGCCGGCTCAGCTGCTCCTCCAGCTGGGGGGAGCCACCTGTGTCTCCCACTGTGCTCCAGAAGACAGGGCACCCACCCCCCCAAAACCACCCCGAATGGTGTGGAGTCACCCTGTCAGCGTGTGCCACGCTGGTGGGGGTCTCCCCATGGCTGCAGGTTGGGCATGGCCCCATCACAGTGCATCTCATCCCGAAAAACACTTACTGCTCCCTTGGCCTTGGCAAGGTCGTCGATCTGCAGGTGGAGGTCTTCAATCTCCACCTCCATCGACTTGCGGGCCTTGACAGCGGCCGCACAGGTGAACTCTGACTCCTCCAGCTGTAGGGACATGGCTCAGCACCCGGCCAGGGGATGGGGACACCCTGTGTCCCTCAAGGGCTGCAGTTTTGGTGGGGTCTGGATGCACACCTGGTTCTTGAGCTGGGCGATCTCCCTCTTGCTGGGCGCATTGTTCTTCAAGTGGTCCAGCATGATCTGCGCATCGGCCAGCAGCGCCTTTGTCCTCTTCAGGTCCCGGCGCAGGCGCTTTTCCGTCTCGAAGTCCCGCTGGTTGGCCTGTGGCAGGAAGGACCATGCCAGGGCACCATATGGGTGGTGTGCCCACCCCACCATGGCCACCTTGGTGTCCTCAAAGTGAGGCATGTGCCCAGCTGCCCTGCATCATACCTGCTCGCTGACGGCGGATAACTTGCTCTCCAACTCCCGTTTCTCTCTCAGCACTTTCTGCTTGTCCTCATACTCCTCCTCCAGTTGCACCTCCATCTGCTTCAGCTGGGAGACAGCCCAGGCAGCTGGTCAGGGTGGTGGGAAGGGGCCAGGACCCCCATCCTTGTGTGTCCCCACATACTGGGGACACCGAGTGACCCCACCAGCTGGGTGTTTGCGCAACCAGAGGTGCAAAGCCCAGTATGCGCTGGCCCAAGCAGCAGAGGGACCAGTCGGACCTGCCGGGCCAGTGGAGCCGGGCTGTGGCCGCGTGGGAGCTGGGCGCTGCGTGATGGTGCCCGGCTGGCAGCTCCCGGCACCCCAGCTGGGGCATGGGGACGCATCCTTGCCTACCCCCCCACGGGCCAGAGGGGCCGCAGCTGAGCCCTACCTTCTTCTGGCACGACTGCCGAATCTCCTCCACCTCCTCGTCACGGCTCTCCACCTCCTTGGCGTGGGTCTGCCGCAGCCGCTCCATCTCCATCTCCAGCCGCAGCTTGGCCTGTAAATTGGGGGGACACGGTCAGAGTGAAGGGGACATGGGGACCCCCCTCAACGCCACTCTCTGGGCCACTCACCCAGTAAACCCCCCGGTCTGAGGCCGGCCGGGCTGCCCGCCCCACAGCGACCGGCCGGGCCATGGCACGGAGGGCCGGGAGCCGTGTCGGCAGCCGCGACGCCTGGCCCGATGCCGGGCTGAGGGCGACCGCCTCCTCTTCCCCGGTAAGCCCGGCCCAGGTAATAACAGCCCTGCACGAAACCACCCCACCCAGAAACCTCGCCCCTCCCCGCCGTACCTGCTCCAGCATCTGGATGGTCCCAGCCTGCTCGTCCAGTTCCTCCTCCTGGTCTTTGACCTTCGCCTCCAGGTCCCTCAGCTGCTTCTTCACCTTGGCCAGGGAAGCCTCATCCTTCGACTCCTGGGAGGAGATGTCCTGCAGCTCAGCCTCCAGCGCCTCTGCCTTCTGCGTCAGCCCCGCGATGTCCGAGTCCTTGTCCTGTTGAGAGAGGGTGTCACCGTGAGCCCGGGGCACCTGCTGGTCGGGGGACTGGGGAGGGGACCAGGGGCCACTCACCTCCAGCAGCTGCTTGAGGCCGAAAACCTCGGCCACCAGCACGTCCTTCTCGCGGCTCAGCTTCTCCCGCTGCAGCCTCTCCCGCTGCGCCTCCTCGTGCGCCTGCGAGAGCTCGCTGTCGAACCTGCGTGGGGAGAGCGGGGCGGGCGCTCAGCACCCCGTGACGGGCACCAGGACAGGTCCCCAGCCCCGCGCCACTGGCACCGCGCCAAGCATCCCCATCCCACGGCAGCAGGCACCGGGAAGGGCGGTGTGCTGCCGAGTGCTCGTTCGAAACATGCTGTTGATGAGTCTCTGTAAATTGCTGACACGGTGGTGTGGAACCGCTTGGAGAAACTCCTCCCGATGCCGTCGCTCAGCGGCTAATGGAGAGCACAGCACCTGCAGCGCAGACCCTAGCAGCCCCATCAGCCACCCCATGGGGTTGGCACGTGCCAGCGGGGACCATGGCTGCTAACGGCACGGGCTTGGCTACGCGGAGGCAGCTGGGGACACCGCAGCCCCCAGGCAGGACACAGAGGGGCTGCAGGACACCGGGGGAGCTCCAGCAGAGATGGGCTCTTGCGGCAGTTTGGCTCCCCCAGCTGCAGCCCAGTGCTGCGATTCCACGTGAGAGGCACTGGTCCCAGCCCCAGAGGGGACACGAGCCCACGGTGGGGCTCAGCACAGCCTGGAGCCAGGCAGCTCCAGGGCAGCCTCTCCCAGTTTCCCCCCGGGATGGGATCAGCTGGGTTTGCTCCGAAATCGCTGCCTTTGGGGCTTGGAAAACAACCCTGCGCTTGAGTTTGTGACCTGCGTTAAACACCTCGGCAGCTAATCCCCATTTTTCCTCGCGCTGGGTAATAAACAGCTGCATTAGCACAGACTCCAATCCGCGGAAATTGAAATTAATTAGATTGGATTCTCTCGCTGTATTTGTGTGTGTGATCATTACCATAATGAGATGAAAGCGTCCCTGCTGCTTAATAAGGTTAGCAAACTTTGGGGCTGGGAGAGGGGACGGGATGAAAGCAAGCACCGAGCAGAGCCACAGAGCACAAGCAGCCTCTACCATGGGGCACCGCCCCACATGTGGGGTTCACTCAGCTCTGGGACCCCCCAAAAGTGCATTGGGGCTTTCCCCCCGCCACAAACACATCCAACCCAGGCAGTCCCATCCCACTGGAGACACCTCAGCCGGGTGGGAGCTGGTGAAGTGCCCAAATCCCTGCTAAAATGGTAATGCCACTTTGCAAGAGGCCCGCCGCATGGTGAGGATGCTGTCCCCTCCGTGTCCCCCCCCGCCTCCAACCCCAGCATGCGGTCCCCACCTCCGCTGCTTCTTCTCCAGGTCATGGTTACGTCCTTGCTGGCCCTCGAGGTGCAGCTTGGTGTCCTGCAGCTCTGCGGCCAGGCGCTGGCACTTCTTCTTCAGCTGCTGCAGTGCCCGCTGGCTCTCCTCGCTGTCTGCCTGCAGGTCCGTCAGCTGCGGGCAGGAGCAGGCAGGGCAGTGAGGGCTCCGGGAAGCCACCACGTCCCTGCTGCCCCGGCCACGTGCTCCCCATGTGTAGCTTCAAGCAGGGAGCAACTGCCCATCCCCACCACGGGGGGACCAAGGCATCCTCAGAGCCCCCTACTCACCCTCCGCTCCAGCTGCCTCTTGCTCTGCTGCTCCACCTCCAGCTTGTCCTCCAGCTCCTGCTGCAACCGTTTCTTGGTGAAGTCGATCTCCCGCACCGCCCGCTCGTATTTCAGCCGCCATTCGCCACCTGCACGGGGAAACGAGGTCACCGAGGGGCTGTACGGGGTATGGGGCCACCGTGGAGAGAGGGCCATGCTGCCGTGACCACAGGGCACCCAGGGAGTGCCGGCGGTGAGCACTGGAGGCAGGACGGTACCTGAATCATCATCATCGAGCTCCCCGTTGAGCTCAGCCGCCCGGATGAGCCGAGCCTCCATCACCTCCATCTCCATCGACTCCATCTGCTTCTTCAGAGCATCGTACTTGGCCTGGGAGGGGACACGGCCACGGTGAGCATAGGGGTGGGGGCCAGGAGACACCATGAGGCCAGGAAGAAGCATGTGTACCTGCAGGTCCTTCATCTCCTTCTCGGCCCGCAGCCTCTCAGCTGTCTCGGCGTCCAGCAGCTGTGAGGCCGACTCACCGGTGTTTCTCTCGTCGGTCAGCTCTGATGTCAGCTCTGTGATCTGTGGGGGGTGGGAGCAGGACCATGGGCTGGGGCAGGCACCGGAGCAGGCCAGCATGGCACCGCACCCCCTCCCGGTGCCGGCGAGGACCTACCCTGCTCTCCAGGCGGTCGCTGTTAAGCCGGAGCTCGTTACGCTCCTTCTCCACCTTCTCGAGTTTGCTCTTCAGCTGCTGGATCTCTTCCTGCAACAGAGCGGGCGGTGAGGGAGGGGGCAGGCGCAAGGGGAAGAGGTTGGCAGGCAGGAGCCTGGCAGGTCTCCGCAGCCCCCCCAGTCCCCCCCCCTGCGCTGGGTGGGCAGGGTGGGGGCTCCCCGGGGCGAGGGCCGCTCTCCCCTGCCAAGGGCTGGGCAGGGACTTTCCCCAACCCGCTCTGCCGCCGTGCTGACTCCAACCCCATAAATGGTGTCGAAACGCCAGGCAGCCCCGGCAAAGCCGGAGAGGGGTCCCCGCACCCCTCGGGAGAGAGAGTGGAAGCAAACCCACCCATCGGCACCTCACTGAAGGCTTTGGGTGCACCCAGCGCAGGTGGGGAGGGAGGGGGGCACACCGGCATGCCCGCGGACCACCAGCCAGTACCAGGGAGGCGTGCCCGGCCGCCAGCTTCAAGCACATCTTTCTCTCCCCTCCTCCGGTCCCAGTACAAGCTGGGGGGGGCAGGAGGGGGCTCAGGTGCCCCCACCCCGGGTGCCCGTTCTCAGTGGGTTGGGATGAAAGCTGAGCCAGGCAGCAGCTCCGTGCCGGGCGGGCTCGGCAGGGGCACGAGTGTCTGGTTGCCAGCATGGCGCGGAGCCCCCGCATATGCCTCTCGGCACACGGTTTCATTTCCATTCTCCACGCCTTGTAATTGGGCTCATGCAACAGCCGGCTCTCGGGATGCTAATGACATGCTGATTCGCAAATTAGGGAGCAATTTGAGCCTGGCGCTGACAGGGTGTGGGGCAGCCGCGGTACTGCATCTCACCCCATCGCGGGCTCCTTGATCCCACCCTACCACGAGGTCCTGCATCCCAACCCACTGCGGGGTCCTGCATTCCATCCCACTGTAGGGTCCTGCATCCCACCCCACTGTGGGGTCCTGCATTCCACCCTGCCATAGGGTCCTGCATTCCACCCCACCACAGGATCCTGAATCCCACCCCACTGTGGGGTCCTGCCTGGGACCAATGCTCCCCTGAGCCCATCCTGCCCCATCCAGCGTCCCCCGACATAGAGATACTCACGTCTTTGCCACGGATCTGGTCCTCGGTGAGCTGCACCTCGATGAGGGGCCGCACAGTGGTGAAGAGCTTCCACCAGGGCCAGCCCTTCACCCCCTTGTTCTTCTTGATGTTCTTCTGCACGCACCGGATGGCCAAATCCTGGATCTGCACAGGGTACGGTGTCAGCACGAGGTGCCGCCGGTGGGGCAAAACGGGACGGGTGGGCGCTCAGCACCCCTGCCGGCACCCCGGCACACTCCCCTTCATTAGTGTTTGGGCTAATTGCACCCAGCTTATCTGCTGTTTGATCCTCTCCAGCCCCTACAAACACTAATCTTGCGGAAGGCGAGGTGCTGACGAGATGCCTATTTTACGCCCTCTTTAATAATAAAAGTAAGAGGCAGTACGTCGCTTCATCCCGCCATGGCAATGCCCAGCACCCTCCCTGCCGGTTCCCCCCTGGCCCCCCGGTTCTCCCCGGCCCCCCACGGCTCCCCACGGCTGGGCAGGCGCGGGGGGAGGCAGGAGGAGGAGGCGCTGGCCCAGGCGGCGGCAGAAAGGCTGCGCTGCCCATTTTAGGCGAAATTGTGCAGCAGAGGAGCGGGGAGGGGAGAGCCGCTGGGACGAACCTTCCTCTTCTTGAACTGCTGCCGTGCCAGGAAGCCCCTGCACGCCGCCTGGAAAAGGGTGATGTTCCTGCTGGTCTGCGCGTCCCGCTGCTCCTCCAGCCTGGCCAGCGACCCGGCCCGAAAAAATACCTGCGGGAGGGGAGCGGGATGAGATGCCGATGGGTGCCGGCATCCCTCTGGCCACGCCGTGCCACCCTCCCGACACGCTGGCCAGCGGGGACGCGGCTTTTCCCTCTGCAGCCACTGGTCTTGTCCCACTGTGGGGCTTTATTCCCCAGGCACGAGGAATGCCGTAGGTGGAAGAGAACAGTGCCGTCCTTGTGCTGTCCCACTGTGCTGTGCCGAGCCGTGCCACCCACCCCTGCCCCATGCCACCGCCGGCACCCACAGCCAGCATCCGGCGTCATACCCGGCTCAAGCCCATGTGGTAGCTGCTCTTCTCCAGGTCCAGCGACTCCAGGAGCTCCTCCACCGCCTGCGGGGATGGAAGGGCATCAGAGGTGGGCTGGCAGCACCCCAGGGTGCAGGGGGACCCTTGGACCGCAGCACCAGCCCCAGCGTGGGGCACGTACCCGCTTCTCATCCACCACGATGTAGTTGCGCCCGTGCTTCTTGGTCAGGTGCGGGGCCAGGACGTCAAAGCGCCGCCTGAACTCCGCAAACACCATGTGGTCGGGGTACCCTGGGGGGAGCAAGGGAGAGTGGGGCTGCGAGGGCAGCCGGGGCAGCCGGGGATGGCTGGTGACAACCCCACGTGCCCTGACTCCCTGGGGCCCATCTTTTGGGAGAGCTGATGGGGTTACCCCACGTGGCACAAGCTCCCCATGGGACCAGGCAGGGCCAGAGTGCCCTGACCCTCTCCGGGAGGTTTTCCTTGGCCGTGTCCTCCAGTAATTTTGGCTGGGATCTGGGGAGAAAGCGGCCAGATCCCTCCTCGGGGGGAGCGCAGGGACACGTGTGTCGCCTGTGCAAGCAAACAGGCTCCGCTCCGGCTCCGCTCTGAGCCGCAGCCAACTTCTGCATCAGGCTTATAGTACTGAGCCTCCACATCTTAATTAACGACGGGGTATTGACGGGGACGCTGACCCCGGCACAGCCGGCTGGCCGCGGCCATCGATCCAAGAGGTATGCAGGCAGCATCGATTTCCAATCACGGCAGGAAGGGTCCAGCCTCCAGGCAATAAAACCTCGGCTGGGCGGTCGGCCGCACGTATTGATAAATGCTTTGCTCAGCACGACCTGGAGTCCCTCGCCCCAGCGGGACAAGGGCCGACTGCCAGCGGGAGAGCTGCCAGGAGCTGGCGGCACCAACGGAGACACCCAATTAAGGCCATGCCTGTCCCCGGCGCAGATAACGGCCCCGCAGGGGAGGGAGGACAGGGACAGGACCGCCCTGGAGGGACGTCTGGCAGCCACAGGCTCGGAGCAAGGGCGCATGCCGAAGGGGTTCCCTGGGAGGCTTTAGTTCCCCAGGGAGAAGGCGCAGCTGGGACCCCCACGACATCTATCCCCGCAGGGGGACGCACACCGCAGCCCCGGCATTCCCCCTCCCTGGGTGCCGGCGGCATGGCTCACCTTGGCGGTACATGCGGAGAGCATCGAGCAAGCGGGAACCGCGGAGCTGGGCACGCAGGAGGGGCACGTCCAGCTGCATGAGCCCGGCCTCGCAGTGCTCCGCCGGCAGCTCCAGCTCGCTGCCGCTCACCCGCCGGCACGGCAGAGCCCGGGGGTCCCCACCGCCCCCCGCCGCCTTGGGCAGGAAGCAGTGCACGAAGTGGAGCTTGGACTTCTTGATGCTGTCAATGAGGGCGTCCTGTGGGGCCGGGAGAGCGGGGTGAGCGGTGACACGCATCGGTGGCCCGGTCAAACCCGGGGACCCCACCTTGGCACACCCCCACTCACCACTTGCAGCTTGATCTGGATGCAGAGGGACTTCTTCTTGACGGCGGCCACACCGGTTGTGAAGGTCTTGCGCATGCTGGTGGCCCGGCGCAGGGCCAGCTGGGAGCCCCCCTCCAGCCCCGCCACTGAGCCCGACAGCACCAGCGCCGACCCACCACGGCCAGCAAACAGGCTGCTGATGACCTTCCTGTCGGGCACGGAGGGGACGTCACCTCCCAAAATTACCTCTCCCCCCTGCTGTGACCCACCACCCGCCAGGACCCCACTCACTTCTGCGACTCCTGCAGCAGGACGGAGGCGTTTTGGGAGGCCGGGTTGTGCTTAACGTGGTTGAGCCAGCCCGTGGCATCGTACTCCACCCAGTTGGTCCCTGAGCTGTGACCCAGGAGGAAGTGTCGGGGCTTGTCACTGGGGAGCAGCGGGTTGTGCCCTGTGGGGAGACACAGCACCGATGGGCACGGGACTAGGTGCTTTGCCAACGCACGACCCCATGGTGCCCCCCCTGACCTTTCTTGCCTCCTTCCTGGGGGCCGTAGTAGGAGAAAAGCCGTTCCAGCAAGGTGTCCTCGTTGCCACCCGGCTGCAGCGCCTCCTCCTCCAGCAGCCACAGCAGCCCCCGTGCCTCATCCGTGCGGGCCAGGGACCGGACCTGTGGGTGACACTACACTTGCACCCAGCCTGGCACGCTGGTGTACCCCGGGACAGGGATGGGAGGACACAGGGGACCCAGGCTACCCAGGGAGCATGCAACCTCGGCCACTGCCAGCAGCAAGACAAAGTGGCACCACCTGAGAGGGCCTCTGCTTAATGAAGACCCAGCAGGGAAAGAGTCAGTACGTGATACTCCGGGCAGAGAGATGCTCGCTGGGGTGGAAAACGCTGTACTCGGGCACCCACGTGATGAAACCCAGCACAGGGCTGGCGCTACAGCCCCCCTCAGTCTCTGCAGCCTCCTCCAGCAGGGACTGGAGCACCCCAGGGACTGGTGCACTTTGGGGATCCAGACACCCTGGGGACCTGAGCACCCCAGAGACTGAAGAACCCTGGGGACCTGTGCACCCTGGGGACCTGAGCACCTTGGGGACCAGAGCATCCCAGGTACCAGAGCACCTCAAGGACTGGAGCACCCTGGGGACTAGTGCCCCCCAGGGACGGGAGCACCCCAGGGCTCCTCATCCTCCTGCCCGCAGCACAGGCAGCTCCCAGGGTAGGGGGGACACCCTCCTGCCCGCAGCACAGGCAGCTCCCAGGGTAGGGAGCACACACTGCATCGGGGGATGCACCAGGGCTGCGGGCTGCACACACGCTCGGCAGCCCTGCTCTCATGGCCGAGCATTCGGAGCAGCCCCGCTCCTTCCCCTCAGTACCTACCACCAAAGGGCCAGGAAAGCCACGCAGCTGCTGCTTCATGCTACAAACTGCCGTGATGCGGCTGTGAGGAAGCGCGGTGAGTGCTTACCAGTGCCTGGTGTGAGGACTGGTCTACAGCGGCTACAGAGTCAGAGGAGCCGGGCTCGGCGTCAGCCAGGGCAAGCTCTATATTTTCCTGGCGAGGGGCAGACAGAAGCACAGTTAGTGCCCGCTCGGCCGGGGAGCAGCGATAGGGACCGGCAGCCGGTCAGGAAATTGGTCTCAATGGGGTCTAGGCAGGAGGCAGGGTTTTCCCAGCATCCCACTGCCCCGCTGTGCCAGCACAGCACAGGGCGATGCCGGGTGCCAAGGGGAGACGAGGACACATGGATGGGTTCCCCTGGGCTGTCAGTGCCGAGATGGTGCAGCAGCAGTGACCTTCCCCACCACCACCCCCCACAGCCACCCCATCACCTCCCAGCCAGGCACATTTGCAGGCAAAGCTGCCTGGCCGGGGGCCGGAGCTGCCGGCAAAGGCACCGCCGGCAGTGGGAGCCCTGGGGAAACCCCTGCTGCCCCGAGCATCGTGTCAGAGCTGCTTCGGTTGGACCCAGTTCAGAGTGACTGTGGGGTAAGAAATTGGAGGGACATCGCAGGAGATGCTCGCGCAGAGAGGAGAGGGCAGGGCAGGAAGGGAGGAGGTGGCGATGGCAGCCCTGGGTGTCCCTGGTACCTCCTTGTAGCGTTCCAACTCGCGGGCGAAGGTGCGCTGGTGGAAAAGGAGCTGCAGGCGCTCCTGGGCGTAGTTGTGGCAGAGCTCCTCGAAGGTGGCCCCCCGGCTCTGCCCCGCCAGCTCGGGGTTTTGCGCCCCAGGGGTGTCCACCACTGTCACCGAGCACACCGAGTGCTGGCTCGACTTCAGCGCCCTGTGGAGGACAAAGGGACACAAGGGGGTGAGCGGGTGATGCTGGATCCCACCCCCGGCTCTCCCCCCGGCCCCCCAGCCACGTACCTGTTGAGGAGGGAGATGAGGAGGGTGAAGAGCTCGGAGTACAAGCCGGCCGCCATGCCCTCCAGGCACTCCAGCGCCGTCAGCTTGGGACCTGGCCAAGACAACCCTGAGCGTCCCCAGCCTGGTGTACCCCGGGGCCACCCACTGTCCCCACCACCCCTCACCCTACCTGTGCCGCCGTCACCCAGGGGAGGGTCGTCGGGGCCCTGGCGGAAGGAGGTGGATCGCTGCAGGGTGCCCTTGGGCTGGTGCTTGAAGATGGAGGAGGAGAGCTCCTCCAGGCTGCAGCCCAGCAGGTAGGCGGCTTTCTGAGCCCACTCGTGCCGTGCAAACTGCTTCCTCCCGGCTGGAGGGTGGAGAAGGGGGCTCAGTGCTGGCCAGGGCATCCCCCCAAATGGGGGGTGTTTCCAGCCAGATCTGGGATGGTCTCAGGGTCCCCCAGAGGAGGCTGGGGATGCTGTGCACAGTGGGAGCGCGTGGCTGGTGTCGGAGGGCCAGGAAGCGTGTTTTGGGGTCTGATTAGAGGAGATGGGGGGGGTGAACGGCTTCATGCCTCTGCAGGGCTGAGCCCAGAGCGACGCCGTGGGGGTGGGGAGTGGGGGTCACCCCTCACCACCGCTGCCCGGGGACGCATGGGACCTGCGACGGTGCGGGGCTCTGAGCCGCCCCAGCATGGGGACACGTCCCTGCTCAGCCACATGCTGAGCGACACACAGCCCCACCGCGACGCGGCAGGACAGACCATGGGTGCCAGACACAAGCACATGGATGCCGGGGGAGGGCAGGGGAGGTGGGAGCAGGTTAATGGTGACGCAGGGACACGACAGTGGGAAGGCGGTGGCACGTGGGAGGGGGAAGCCAGACACACACGCGGAGAACAGGACTTTACCTTCGTCGGCGTCTGCATTGCAAAAGGGCAGCATGCACCATGCAAACAGAGACAGGGGTTAGAAACAACGGCACGCGACAACGCGGACACGCGGCACAGGGACACCCTCCTGCCGAAACATGCCACGTGCAGGCACCGCCACGCCACGCACATGCCAAGCCTGGTCTCCCCCCAGGAACCGCTGCAGTGAGATGCTGTGACCCAGTGTGGGGGCCCTTCCCCGGTCAGCCCCAGCTGCACCATGGGCACTGGTGGGGTGCAGCTCAGCTCTGCTCTGGAGCATGGGAAGCCACTGTCGGATTCAGCCCAGTACAAGCGTCAAGGGGCCAAGGAAATGGGGGCTGGTGTGGCTGAGCTGGCTCTGAGCACCCCCAGTGCCCGTGAGATGCAGGGGAGGCTTCAGGAGCAGCACAGAGCTGGGGCTGGGATGCTCCCCCCAAGCAGGATCTGGGGTTCCCCCCAAGCAGGCCCCCATGAAGAGGCTTCGGAGCTGCCGGAGCATCCCGCTGCGGTGGCTGCAGCGGGGCCCTGCTGCCCTCTAGTGCCTCGAAGCACCCCACGGGCCAGCACTGCACCCCGCTGCTCCCCTGAGACCCCTCTGGTCTTCTCCCTCCCCATTCCCAACTCATCTTTTCCCCCAGGACTACAAATTCCCTGGGTGCAGCTGCCAGCTCCAGGTGCCCACTTTGGGTGTGCTTTGCCCAGGCCCTCTCACCAGCGTGCAGCACCACAGGGGCTTCCAGCACTGCGGGGGGAAGGTGAAAGCCCCAAGGGGAGAAGAGCAGCCCCACGAAGCCGAATTCACCACCCCCAGGGATGCAGAGCAAAGCTGGTGCCCATCAGAGCAAGTCCTGCAGCCCACAGTGAGCTCTGGGCGCCGGGGCAGCCCTGTCCCACGCCACCGATGGTGCCAAGAGGACCGGGGTGGGGGGGTCCTGACAGGCAGCAGGCAAATTTAGGGCTGCCAGGAACCATCCGGGGGTCAGGGTTGGTCCTGGCACACCAGCAGCATCCCAAGCCCCCATTTCAGCCCCCAAACCAGCACCGCATGGCACCACCCGGAGCAGAGCCCCCCCCGCGGCTCCGATTACCGGCTCCATCCGCCAGCGGCTCTGCGGGGAGGACAGGTGGGAGAGGTGTTACATCAGGAACAGGGGACACACGCACCCCTCGACTCCCTCAGCCCCAGCCCGGACCCTGGTCCCTCAGAGTTGGCAGGAGCCTTCCCAGGGTCTGGGGGTGTTTGATTCCCACCAGCCAGTGGGGACCACCCCAACCAAGGGGGCAAAGCCAGGTGCCCCAGAGCCCCCGGGGTGGCAGGGCACTGTCACCCAGCTAACACAGCCCCAAACACCCCCCCAGGGCTTGGCCACACCGGTGGGGCAATTTGCAAGGTGCCAAGTTGCCAGCAATCGCTCTGGGACCCATGCAGCCGTCAGCCCCAAGCCTCGGCTCGTTAATGCCTCCCAGCCCTGAGCAGCTCGTTACCTTTTGTGGCCCCGGCGGCCCCCAGATGATAAATAGCCCCCAGGATGAGCCAGAAGGCTTTCTGCTCATCGCCAGAGATGCCCATCACCTTCATGGCAGCCTGGAGCTTGTTGAATTGCTGGGTCGCCTTCTGCTTTTCCTCCGGCTGCAGAGAGCAACAGGAGCCATTGGTGTGGGAGCCCGGCACTGCCTCCCCCAACACCCAAATGGGCCAGGGAACCCCGTCCCCCCCTGCAGCCCCCCACCCAGCCCCACAGCAGTGACCTTGGAGAGAGGCGCGATGCCGAAGACGTTGTTCTCTGCCAGGTGGTTGAAGTGAAGCTCAGTCCTGCGGGGGATAAACACCGAGATTGGCCCTGTGTGGGAGACCCCGGAGACCCCCTGGGCCAGGGGTTGTGCCCTCGTCCCCCCAGCTCACCGCAGGGCGCTATCGGAGCAGGCCAGCAGGTAGTAGAAGACATTGAAGGTGGCCTCGTTGGCCGGACGCTTGGCGACGCGCAGCTTCTCCAGGAGCAGCGTCTGGTGGAGGTGGGAGAGTTAGGAACTGTCCCTGGGGGCCCCGCTCCCACCGAGACACACAGCCCTGCCCCCCCAGTCTCATCCCTGCTGTCAGCCCAGGGTCCTCATGGAGACGTGAGGGTCTCCCGCCCACCGCAGGGCATTGTATGAATGCAAACATCATTCAAGCAACCCGCGAGCATCTCCTCTCCTGGCCTCTACTACAGGGGCATGAAGTGGTCCTCTTGAATTTTAAGGGTTCGGCTGTTTTCACACCAGGGTGGCATCTGGTAGAAAGACACCCTGATATCAGGGCTAATTCAAGGAAGGACGGGCAGTCGATCTGATCTCTGCACATCTGGGTGTGAACAAAGATGAGAGCGGGATGCCTGGCTGCTAAGCGCTGTGAGCATGGACAGGCAGCCGGTGGGGTCTGTGGCAGAGCTTGTGGGGCCAGGAAGAACCACCCCAGCAAGGATGGACCACGTCTCGTGCCAAGGGAAGCCACCCCAGTGAGGATGGACCACGTCCCATGCCAACGGGGGCCACCCCGGTGAGGATGGACCAGCTCCCATGCCAAGGGGGGCCACCCCAGTAAGGATGGACCACCTCCCGTGCCAAGGGGGGCCACCCTGGCCACCTCACCTGTACGGAGGCGGATGCCACCTGCCCAGCCTGGTCGAAGTCCAGAGAGATGATCTGGGAGAAGCGGGTGGCGTTGCCGTTCATGCCGGTGCTGCTATTGCCAAAAGCCTCCAGGATGGTGTAGAGAGCCTGCCACTTCTCCGCTGCGGGAAGAGAAGCGGGGCGGTGGGGTGCAGGGGCTGTGCGGCGGGCGGCCGGAGCCGGCACCGCTGGCTGGGCAAGCGCTGCTGCTCCTGTGCCGTGCTCTGCACCGCGGCAGCCCTCGAGAGCGCGGTAAAGGGATCGGCGTGAGAAGGTGAAAGCGCGCCGTGTGGCGTGTGTCCGGCCGCCGCCGGGTGCTGGAGGCTGCGAGGGGCTGTGACCGCAAAGCAAGGCGCGTGCGCAGGAGGCACAGGGACTCACCGGAGAAGACCTTGCCGGTGCTGCCAGCGATGGTGGCGAGGTACTGGACGAGGTGTTGGCAGTTGGTGGTTTTGCCACTGCCGCTGGCGCCCAGCAGCACGACTGCCTGGTCCTGGCGGCTCATCAGCATGCTGCGGTAGGCAGCCTGGGCCACCGCATAGATGTGTGGGGATGTGTCCTCCCTGCGGCACCCTTTGAACATGTGCATGACCTGGTGGGTTGGGGGGGAAGCGGGTGAGGGTCAGCACCCTGCCACCCTCACCTCTGCACAGTGGCACAGCTCCCAGCCACCGATTCCCTCCAATCCTCCCCCGGCAACAGGGTCACCTTCTCAGAGTACATGGAGGGGGAGCTCAGCGGGTTGATGATGACCATGGTGGGGCCGGCATAGGTGTGCAGGAGGTTGCCGCCATAGCGCTGCCGCAGTGTGTGCAGCACGCTGGATTCATTGAGGTAGAGGAGGCTGGCGAGGTCCTCCGCGCGATCACAGGAGGGGGGGTTTGCCTGGCAGCGAGAAGGGCGGGGGGGTCAGGTGGGGAACGGGGGTCTGCCCCACCGTCTCCCACCCTGCGGCCCTACCTTCTCCACATCATCCTCTTCCACCTCCAGGACGGTTCCATCGTGGTCCAGCTTCACCTTCACCTTGCCCTCAGGCAGGGGGCTGCCCTCCTCCGGCCGCAGCTGGCTGCCTGCGAGGGGCACGGGGCGCTCAGCAGGGCTGAGCTGGCAGCCCCCCTGGGGACATGGTGGCCAGGCCACGGGGAGCTCACTGTGCCACGGGGGGGACGGGGGACCCTGTGTTCTGGCGGTGCCGGGCTGACACCCGACTCACCCAAGGAGAAGCCATCCCTGTGCACCAGCCACACCTTCTCAGTCTCGTACCAGGCCTCCTCAGCCGCTATCTGCTCCTCCGTCTTGGCCTGCGGGACAGAGGGACATGGAATG
This sequence comes from Vanellus vanellus, assembly GCF_965231255.1. NCBI lineage: Eukaryota > Metazoa > Chordata > Aves > Charadriiformes > Charadriidae > Vanellus > Vanellus vanellus. The sequence goes on from NC_138924.1 coordinate 7,704,963, forward strand.
GTTGTGATCACCTGCCCTCCATCTCGTCCCCTCCCCATATCCCTGGTGATGGAGGCAGCAGGGCTGCCTGGCCACAGGGCCATATACTGGGCAGCCACAGCCACCCTCCGCAAACCCCAAGCCCTCCCGGCGTGCCCACTGCCCCCGGGGACCCCAGCGGGCTTGGGGCTGCAGAGACCACCAGGGCCCTTGCCCCAGCTCCAGGCAGACATGAAGCCACAGGAGTCCACAAGCACATTCACCACGGCCACCTTGGGCATGCCTGGAGGGGCTGAGCTCCCAAACCACAGCCCAGAGAGTGGGCACTCATTCCAGCCACGTGCCGGGATGGGGGACACTGGGCATGCTGTGGGGACATGGGACACACTGCAGGGACACGGGGCAGGGACACGCTGTAGGGACACAGGACACACTGCAGGGACAAAATGGACATAGGACACGGCACAGTGATGGCAGAGTACCGCGGCATGGGAAATGCTGGGTGGCACGGCCAGCAAGCGGGGATGTCCCCATCACCAAGGAGCAGGACGAGCCCAAAGCCAAACCTGAGCTGCAGCAGGGACGGGGCCAAAGGGGGCTGCCGGGGCATCGTCCGCTTGACCCTGGCGAGGCCGAGAGATGGAGGGTGAAGGCAAGAAGAGTTAACCTCTGCCCCGCAGACAGCACAGAAAGTGGCAGGGGAAAGTGAGCGGCGGCAAAGTGCTGCTGTGCCAAACCCCGTGGGCGCTCCTGGTGAGGGCTACCGCTGCGGCCAGCGGAGTGGCAGGTCCATCGCGACGCTGGGGACGCACGGCGCTGGGAAGGACATCGGCCACAAGGCCCCGCCGCCAAAGCCCCAAGGGTCAGGGGCCGTCGTGCCGACCCGCTGCAAGCCCGGCCAGTGCTGCACGCCACGGCTACTCCAGCATGAGCCAAGCGCCCTGCCTGCGCTGGGTGCTCTGCCCCTTTCCATCCTGCTCCGCACCCCTGCCCACCCCAACCGTGCCACCTCCACCGAGAGCACCCTCCCGGGACGCCCGGCTCCCTGACACAGCCCCACTGGGAAGAGGCACCCGGCCCCGTGGGTGACATGGCAGCCCACGGAGCAGTGCGGGACGGGGAAAGCCTTACGCTCCAGCACGAGGCGCGGGCGCAGACGCCAGCCCAGCGGCAGACAGAGGATGGCGGGGGGTCACCGGCGGAGGCAGAGGGCTCCTGAGGATGGGGGTACAGTACCTGGCTGGGTGCAGAGGTGGAGGCGGCGGGGTCCAGCTAACGGCAGCGAGGAAGGAGGAGAGAAAGGAGAAGAGAGGGGATGAGAGGCAGAGAGCAGCAACAGCACCACGACGCGCCACGGGGCCCCAGCACGGCCACAACCCCCACGGCACCACCTGGGCATCACCCCAGCCACGGGCAGCCGTGCCCGGGCTGCTGCAGGGCTGCTGCCAGTGGGAGCTGCCGGGCATCGCTGGGCTGGGCAGCAACCCCAAACCCACCGGCAGCCCCGGTCATACGTCCCCCAGAGAGGGACCACAGGGCTGGTGGCCAGGCACAGGGGTACAATCACCCCATGCAGGGTACACGGCATAGCTGGGGCAGCTGCACGCTGCCCGTATGTCCCCATCCCTGGGTGGGCGGCACACGAGCGCCAACACCCCTGGAATTACAGAAGCGGTGAAGATCCTCTCCAGCCGGCGCTGGGCCTCCTCCGACGGGCTCAGATGGGACACGGGGCCGGGGGCAGCCTGGAGGCAGAGCACGGTTAGCACCGAGCCGGCTGCCCCGCAGCCCCCGCCAGCACCGCAGCCCCTGCCAGCACTGCAGCCCCCGCCAGCCCTGCGCTCGCAGGTGGCAGAGGGGCTATCGCAGAGGCTTTCACAGCCCTGCAGCCCGCTGGCACATGGGGCAGGTACCGGGGCTCGCAGACCTGCGAGCGCTGAGGCTGGCACAGCCGGGGTACCGGTGGGTTCCCCGCACTGCCCGGGGATTCGGGTCCCCACTCCCACACACCTGCTGGGGGGGTGCTGGGGCAGTTTTTGCGGGGGTCTGCCGCTTCTCGCTGGGCTGTAGCTTCTTCTCCGCACGAGCCAGGAGGGGAGATAAAGGGTAACGTGATGGGGCGGCCACAGCGCACACAACTGCCCCTTTTCACACAACTTTTTAGTGACTCCCACCCAGCACTGCATACCCCAAAACCACTGCAAACCATGCGGGTGAGCTCACACCATGCCGCGCTGGGTGGCACAACCCCACCGCCGTGTTAAAGCATTCCCCACTGTGCACACACCGGTACCTTGTGCCTCTCCAGGGCGGTGGGTTTTGGAGCAGATGCCTTTGCCGGCTCCGCTTTCCCTCCCGAAGGTTGCACCTGCGGCTCCGGCTTGACTTCAGCGCCTGGGGACAGGGACGGCTTTGCGTCCCCCCCAGCCAGCTCGGGGGACTTCTCCTCCCGCCTGTCCCCTGGCCGGAGCCGCGGCCGGTGCTCTTTGGTTTTGCCCTTCGCCATGAGGGTTTTGAGACCTGCTGAGATCTCATCCTTGGGCTCCGGCTTGGTGGGGGCTGCTGGCGTGGCAGGGGGAGGCGGTGCGGCAGGGGGAGCCGGGACAGCAGGACGGCCCGTCTCCTCCTTCCTGGGGGGTGGCACTGGCTCGGGAGACTTAGCGTCTCGCCCTGGCTCCTTGGCGCTGCCAGCATCCTCCCCTGGCAGGACTTTGCGGACCACCTTGCGCACCACCCGGACCACCCTGCGGCGGGACAGCCCCTGGCCGTCGTGGTCCTGCACCTCGGCGGCCGGACCCTCCACACCATTCACGGCCGCCCCGTTCAGCACCGGCTCTGGGCTCTTCCCTCGCCCGGGGGGCGGCTCAGGGCTCTTCGGGGGTTCAGGATTTGGGGGCTCAGGAGTCAGGGGTGCCGACGCCACATCCTTCGGGCTCTCTGACTGCAGCCACAATGACACCGGTGTGAGTGGAGGTCTGGCAGTGCGGCACCTGCCACCACAAGCACCCTCTGCTTGGGACATGGTGACACCAGGGACTTCGTGTCCTGCTGCAGGAGCACAGACGCCTGGCCAGACCCCAGCACTGAGGGACGCAGCATCCAGTCCCCTTCCCCAGCCAACCTACAGCTCCCCACTGGTCCCCAGGGCAGGGAGCGACGGTGACGTTCCCAGCCCTGCGCCCAGGGACCCACCGACCCTCATGCTGCCAGTACCGGGGTAAAACTCAGTGCTCAGGGCACCAGCAGCCTCCCTGCAATGCACAGGGCGAGCCACAAGATTTCCTCTGCCAACGGCTTTGGTGGGCAGCACAGGAGCCAGCACTGTAACCATGGGGTGGGCACCAACCTGCCGTCCCACCAGTGCGTGCAGGGCAGGGACAAGCCCCAGGGAGAGATCGCTGCGCATCGACAGTGGGCATCCCTGCCAAAAACACCCACCACCCTCCATACGCTGCCATGGAGCGGCCACCAGGGCTCCCCAGGGACCGGGGGAAATGCTGAGCCCACGACCCTCTGTGATGTCCCCAAGCCCTGACACAGGGTCTGTCCCCACCAAGGGCTGAGCCCCATCCCCGACACAGCTCCACCCTGCCCGTGCCCTGCGACACTTACAGCCCCATCCTCCTTCCCGGGTCTTTTCACAGCTAAGGCTTTGTCCTCGTCCTTGACCTGAGGGTCAGACAAACAAGAGGAGCGCATTTCAGCCCGCCACAGGGCCTCGCTGCCGGAAAAGCCACAGGGAGTGGGAAAAGCTACCGGGACCATCGCTCCGTGCCAGGGGGGCAGGAGACTGCTGCACGAAACAGCCCCAATTTGCAGCCTGTTGCAGCCCCACGGACAAGGACGTGTGTCCTTCCAGGCTTCCCGGTGGCTGAAAAAGGTAGGGGGAAGCACAGAGATGGCAAACCCCAAGGGTGGGAGAGGAAAGCGCTCTGCCCGGGCCCCCTCCTCACGCGCAGCCGGTGAGTGACCTGGTACATAGAGCCCTGTCACCGTTCCCCACGGGGGCTCTGCCTTTCTGCATGTCACCCCGCCGTGTGTCACAGCACGTTTTAAGTGTCACCAGCTAATCTCTGTGGCAGCCGCACCATGGGACGTGCCAGCTCCCTGCCGAGCGGGGCGACCAGGGGTTTCTGGGGGGGTGGGCAGCCAAACCCTCCCCTGCCCTGGGCTGCGCCTCTGAGCTCCAGGGCTCAGCCGTGGCACCGCACATTGTGCACCCCGCGAATAACACTCCCCGACTTGCCATGGCACCGCTCCTGCAAGCGCTCGGGCTGGCCAGCAGCACCGAAGCTGCTCATACCATGTCAGGGGCTGCACCAGCCGCTCAAAAAGCAGTCGTTAGTGATGGTGTTAGTAATTGCATGCGTGGCCGTGTCGGTCACCACAGCCGTGCCGCGGTGGGGTGTGGGGCAGCTCCCTGTTTGCCCAGCACAGCCCCCAGCACGGCAGTACAGCGAGAGGCTGGGAGCATTGCTCCAAAAGTGGTACTGGGCAAACTGGGGGAGCTGGTCGGTAGCATGCAGCAGCGTGATCCGAATGTGGGGTGCAGGCAAACGTGCGAGAGACTTCCCTTCTGCTCCCAGAATGCAAACCGGGATGAAAACGCCATGGCGATGTCTCATGGAGCCGCAGCCCTGGCTGGGGAGAGAGGGAGAGGTGAGACTGACCGGGGCTGGCACGTGGGACGCTGAACCACGGCACACTGTACGAGCACGTGCCCTTCCCCACCAGCTCTGGGAGCTCAGGACCCTCGGAAATGGGGGTCTGAGCCCACCTGGCCCTGCTCAGCGTACGAACAGGCAGCGCCTATAGGAAGGGCTCTGGGGACAGGCAGGTGGCCAGGCTGAGACCCAACAAAACTCATTGTGCAAAAAAAGCCCCTTTAGTCAGGCTGCAGGACAGGCCAGCCCGATGCAGTAAGCAAATGCCAGGGTGAGGGAAGGGATATTTTCTACCCCGGGTGCCCTGCTCGCCCTGACAGCCGGGGTTTATTCTGAGCCTGACCCTGCGCCAGCGGCTGGGCAGCCCCAGCAGGACCCCACCACCCCGACTGGCGCCGCGCTCCGAAACCCAGGGGTGTCACAGGCAGCGCGGTCAGAACTCCCCCTCCCAGGGCCGGGCATGGCACAGAGGAGCACCCGGCCACCAAACCAACCCACCCATCAGAGGGCATGTCGCCCCGTCCTGGAGGGGTCCCCTGTCCCCCGCTGTCACCACAGTGTGAAACGTTGGCACCCAGAGCATGGGCTGGGCACAGGGGTCCAGAGACACGGGGGTCAGAGCCCCCAGACCCTCTCCCCATGGTGCTCCCACCTCCACGCAGCCTGGCAGTACCCCAAAAGTCCCCGGAGAACACTGGCATTGGGGTCCCCAGGGAGCTGCAGTGAAGAGCCCCCAGTCACCAAAGCACCCCAGGGGTGGGTGCAGCCTCGCAGCCCCCAACCCCAATGCCACGACTGGCCCCCACGTGCCCCCCTCGTGCTCCCCCGTGCCATGCCGGTCACACTGGGATCCCCACCTTACCGCAGGGTCGAAGTGAGCCGGGAACGGGGTTTCTGCCGGGGTGAGCGCGGCGCAACGCGGTGGGAGAGGCGCACGGGGCGGCAGCCGACGGCGCGGGGACAGCTGGGCTGATAGGGCCACCCTAAAAATAGCCAAGGAATGCGAGGGGCCCGCCGGCGCGCGCAGCAGTCAGAGGGAGTGCCGGGGGGGACATACGGGCAGCGGGGCCTTGCCACCACCACCACCGTCACCGTCACCACTGCCGGAGGAAGTGATGTGGGCTGGCGGCAGCCCGGCGCTGCGGGGGGAACCGCCTGGCCTCCGTCCCACCGCCCGCCTCGGGGGGAGCGGGGAAAGACACCCCCGGGCTGAGCGCAGCTGCAGGGCTGGGGGGAGCCATGGAGGGTCCTGTGCCACGAGGGATGGGGTTGCACGCTCCTGCACCCCGGGGTCCTGCCACAGCGTGCCCGGTGTCGGACTGGGGTGTCCGGCATCGTGCCAGGCAGTGCAGCCCCAACACCGCTTGCTCCTCCCTTTGCTTTCCCACAAACCCAACAGTCTCCTGAAACGCTCCTGGGGATGAACAGCCCCCCCCGCCCCAAGGTGAGGGCCAGTACCAGGGTGGCGTGCTAGCCCAGCAGCCCCCCGGCATGGCGTGGCAGCCCACGGTAAAGCCGCTTTCGTGGCAAAGCTGCCTCCGGAGGTCCGAGGTCTCCCTGGAAACAGGGGGAGCGGGGCGGCAGGCGAGGGGCCGGGGGGCCTCCCCGCGCGGGGCCTGCCGGGAGGAGGCCGGTGGCAGGGAGCCAGCCGCGCCGGCAGCGTGGAGGAGAAACGGCGACCGCCCAGGCAACGGCAGGGGCCCCAGATGGTGCTTGAGCAGGTACCTTCCTGACCCTGGGGACGCAGACACGCATGAGCCAAAAGCCCGCTCCCGGGGGGAGCAGGGTGTCCCTGCCTCACTGGGAGGGATGGTGGGCTAGAAATCCCCATGCCGGGGACGCCAGCACCGGGCCACATCCCTCTTGGCCCACGTTAACACCAGGTTTCACAGCGCTGCCCTGGGGCTGGCATGGCATCGGGGAGAGGTCACGGCAAACACCCTTGTCAAGGGCGGGCATGATGTGGTGGAGGGTGCCCGCGGTGTCCCCAGGTAGCACAGGTGGCAGCCACTGGGTTATTATCAAAAAGTCAGTCACATCCTCTGATAGCAGGAGAGAGGCTTTGGTGAGGGCACCGGCCCAGCCTTGGCACGCAGAGCCAACACAGTCCCCTCCATGGCCAGCCAGACCTGGGCAATGCAACGTGGTCCCACCTTGCCGGGCGACCCCAAGCACCCCCGAGGCAGAGCACAGAGTCACCCGCCCGGGAGGAGCCCCCCTCCCACGGTCCATCTCCGCTGGGACACCCAGCCCGGCCGTGCAGCCACGGCAGTGTTTCTGCCTGGCCAGCAGATTCCTCTCATTCTTCCACCAGAACTTCAGCGGAGATGCACCAACCCCACGGACGAGCCTGCCAAATACAAGCCGCCTCCCCAGGGCCCTTCGGGGACCCCCACAGCAGGGATGCCTGACCCTACGGTGAGGGCAGAAGAAGAGCCAACCCAATAGCTTCACCTCGAGGAAGTATGGACCAAAGGAGAAAGCACCTCCAGTACGATGGGAGTCCTGCAGCCCCCACCCCACGTTCCCCTGCCTCCCCACGGAGTCGCCCGGTGCGACGGCAAAGAGCCGCTACCCAGCCACGGGTGGCACAGTGGCCTTGTACCCTGGGAACAGTGACCTCCAGGTACCAGGGCACCCGTGGCCGGCAGTCGAGCATGGCACGCAGGGTCTGCCGGCGCAGCCGCCAAATGCCTGTGGTCCCGTCGAAGCTCTGGAGCAGTCAGAGGCGTTTCTGGAATATTTCTGCCCGGATGGCGCACGCCTGGGCCCTGCCAGAGGAATTTCGCCGGTAAATAAATAAATACAAGCATGGAGCTGAGCCAGCCCGGCTACCCCGTGCCGGGAGCAAAGCTGGGACACGGGGGGGGTGGTTTCACCCGGTCCCCGATGCCCGGCCACACTGTGCCACCGGCCAGCCCCCCGTGCACCCCGCAGCACCGAGAGCCCCCCCAGACATGGCGGCGCTGCCTCTGCCCGGCTGCAGCGTGGGTCTGCGGGGACGAGGGCAGCTCGGCACGGTCCCTGCTGAGGGGGTTAAACCCCCCGCGGTATGGAGGGAGCCCGGCACCATCCCGCTCCAGCCAGGGAGGGGCTTCCAGAGCAACAGCCCAAAATATGTCTATAATTTCCTGTTTCAAAAAGGATCATTTTTATTTAAATTAGGACCAGAAACATTCCAGGGAGCTTAGCGGGGCCTGGGGGAGAGCCAGGCCTCCCTGTGCACCGGCACCTTGCGCTGCTCTGCCGGGTGAGGGACCCCCAACCGTAACCCTGCACCGCAGCCTCGGCTCCCCCAGCACCGGCAAAGCCGCGGCGCGTTCCCCCAATGCACCCCTGCATCGCGCAAGAGGAGGACAACATTCTGCGCCGGGAGGTGCCTGTGCGGTAGTGGCACTCAAAGATGCCACAAACACAGTCACTGCCACCCCTCTGGCTGGTTTCCTCCAGCTGATGCCGTCTAACCGTGCCGGCACCCAGCGCAAGGCCGTACGCTGCAGCCTCTCCCCCGCAGCCCCAAGGGCACCGGCATCTCCTCTCCCCCCTTCCCGGCCGCAGCGCCACACTCTTGGTGGGCACAAGCGCTTCGACAGACCCCGTGCGCTGGCATCGAACATGCGCCTGCTCCTGCGCCGGCACATGGGTGGCAGCCTTGCCCCCCAGCCCCACGGCGTTGTCTGACCTGGCATTATCCCGACGGCACAGCCAGCCTTGCCCGGTGACACATGCCGGGCTCTGGGCAGGAGGTTCCGGAAAGCCACTGCTGTGGCTCAGCACAGACTCCACCCCGCAAGTGCCGGCGCTTACTCAGGGAGCACATGGACCCCCACAGCCACTGCCACGGCATCCCTGCACCGCGGCCACCCTCGCATCATCCCAGCTACTGTCCCACAGGGATGGGCCCCACCATGCTCGGCATGGCTTTCCCCGGTGCAGGAGACCGGTTCTGCAGCCACAAGCACCCTCCTCTCTCTAAGGAAGGCTTAAAAATACACTAAACGAGCCCAGGTATAAGCTAAACCAACGCCGCGCTGCTGCACCCCCTCTGCTGCCACAGAGGGGGTCCACCCTGCAGGTTTTCGGCATCTGGGGGCCTCCGCTGGGATGCCGGCTGGCCAGGACGCTGGTTAGCCCGTGGCAGGGTCAGTGGAGCCAGGCGGCTCACACGGGAGATGTGGGTCACCCAGCCATTAAGTTTCTATTTATACAGCACCAGCCACACACACAGGGCTGCACACGCCGTCGGCAGCTCCCGTCTGCCGGCACACAGTGCTGCCCTCCTCCCAGGTGCCCAGGGAGGGATCCCAACATGGGGAGGCTGACATGGGGCAGCAGGGCAGGCAGCGGGGCAGGCACTACCCCTCCTGCAAAGCAGCATTAGGGATTTCCTGGCAGCAAGGAGCAAAGCTCCCTTCTTTGCCGGACCATGCTGCCTCAGTGATGAAACAGGGACAGACTTCCCCCAGACAAGGCAGAGCTGGGCTCTCCCGGAGCCCCTCTGGCAGAAGAAAGACCAAACTCAACAGCATGATGAGCATTTTGGGGGACAAAACCCACCGGTGCCGGTTCGCAAGCCCTGATGCAAACCCGCCCTTGCAGCCGCTCTGCTGCCCCGGACATGGGTCGGCATCGCCCCTGCATCCCAGCCACAGCCTCCTGCTCCTCCCCGTGCATGGCTCCCAGCTGGAGCAGCCCCGGCACCCGCTGATTCCCACGGCCCCTGCCAACCCAAACACCCGCTGCAAGGACACTGGCGGCCGGTAGAAACCCAGGGCACCTGCCCCGCGGCACGGATGGTGTTACTCACATCCCAGGCAGCGCGGCGCGTCCCCTGGCTGCCCCGCAGCCAGCAGCGGCTCAGCTCGCTCAGCTCCAGGATGGGCTGCACCTTCAGCTGCACCGTCTCCCCCGACTGCCGGATCATCTCCACAATCTCATCCCGGGATTTGTTCTCCACGTTTCGCCCGTTGATCTCCACCAGCCGGTCACCCGGCACCAACCCTAATGCCAAGTCTTTGGTGCCAGCTCCAGGTTCGGCAAAGTGCACAACGCGCCGGTACACCTGCCCATCAGGCGCCCGGTCCAGCATGGTGGTACGGCGTAGGGAGAAGCCGAAATCACCAGTGTTGCGCCTCTGCAGCTCCAGCTGCCGCGGGGCAGGGGGCTGCGGGGGCACCACGGCAGGCAGCCGCAGCTCAGCGGGGAACCTCTTGCCGACGAGCTCCGGCACCCTGGCACGCAGGGAGGCGGCGGGAGAGGTGCGGGGGTGTCCCGGGGGGACCCCTTGCTTGGCAAGCTGGGTCTCCAGCGTGCGCACCTCCACCTGCGGGGAGGGGGCCGCTGAGTGCTCGGAGGGGGTGGACGTCTCTGAGGTGCTCTCATCCCGGCTTTTTTGGGAGAATGAGAAGCGTTTGACGATCATTTGGGAGTTCTGTTTGGCCAAGGAGCCGAACTTGGCTGCCCGCTGCAGCACCGAGCCCTTGAAATTGGCATCGTCCACCTTGAGGTCATCGCTAGAGCTGGCCGTGCTCAGGTGGCCCGAGTCCAAGATGACGCTGCCCCGGTTGCTGTCGGAGTCAATGTCCGTGAGATGCAGGTCTGAGCCACTGGCCACCTTGATGGGGATGGGGTTGGAGATCTCCAGGCGGGTCTTGGAGTCTCGCTTGGAGGCACGGTTGAGGTTGAAGAAGCCCCGGCGCATGCTCATCTCCTCCAGGCTCTTGAGCTCAGCTGCCGACATCCGCTCCTTCTTCTCCTTCTTTTCCTTCTTCTCCTTTCGGGCCCCATCCTTCTCTTTATCCTTCTTCATCAGGTTGAACATGGTGGACAGGGGCTCGGGGCGTGCTCGCCCCCGTGGCAGGGTGCTGGGGCAGGGTGCTGGTCACGGCACAGCCGCCCGCCTGCAGAAGGACAGATGGGCAAAAGCACCATCAGACAGTGGCACAGCCAACATCCACCCCACCGCCCCTCACTTCACCCTATGGGTCACCCTCAGCCCCAAGCCATGCCACAGCATCCCCACCCTCCCCAGGGACAGCAGCACCATGGTCATCATGTCCTTGCCTTGGCTGGGCACCAAGCCCCAGGGGTGCAGCAAGGGTGGCCCTGCACCCCCAGGGATGTCCTGAAAGAAGCCCAGCAGCCTGGCACCCCCGAGCACCCCCATGCCAGCACCAGGGCTGATGGTGGCCAAGACCCTCAGCATCTCCGGCAGCTCAGGAGCCATTTCGGAGCGGCACAAGCGGGCAGGGGAGGAAGGCATCCCGGCTGTATTTGCAGTGATTACCACCAGTGTGGATGCTCCCTGGGCAAAACTGCCCATCCCCACCGGCTGTGGCACCACAGGCATCTCTCCCACTGGTTCAAAAGCCCCTTGTCGAAGAAACAGAGGCCTCTCTGCCACTTGTCCCGGTCCCAGCAAACCACAAAGCCACGGGGGACAACCATGGGCAGTGTCCGCACCGGGGAGGGAGGTGGAAACACAGCCCTAAGTGAAGGCTGTCCTAATAAACAGGAACCTGTAAAATCACATCCCTCCCAAACACTGATAAGTGTCTAATTTTAGCCAGGGCGACGTAGAAACTCGTGACGCTGCCGGTGACCTCCAGGAACAGTCGCTCTTTCATTCAGGCATCCCGTGCAAGGCGGGGGGGGAATACCCAGCCGGGGGCAAAACTGCAGACCGGCAGAAACCTCAGCCCCCCCTTCCCCCAGAAAACCCCATGTGCGGCCAACACCCGGGGGCACCCACAGCCTCACCCTGCGCAGGGCTGCTATGGGACCCATCTTTCCCCAGGGCAACCAGTGCCCACCAGCCCCCCTCGACTTCCCTCGAGTGCTTGGGCTGTGGATAAACAACTCCAGAGCGGAGCAGCTGGCTGGCAGCGCTGCGCAGGACGGGCTGACAGCTATATATAACGGCGCAGGAAGCCACGCAGGAACTTAACCTCGGCACAAAGGACAACAGGAAAACTCCCCACGTTCGAAGCATCTGCTTTAGAGCTCTCCGACAAGTGCAGAGATGAGGTTTAGGCAACCTATGGGGACCTATGGGGACAGGCAGCGCTGCCCACGCTGGCAGCACGGGCTCTGTGGGCATGGATGCCATGCCATGCCGTGCCAAGCTGCGCCTCGGCTCCAGCGCAGCATCACTGCTGCATCACCACCACTGCCTGGGCCACCTCCCTGCAAGGGCACGTGGTCCCCGCTGCCCCCGAACGCACCCAGTAGGACATGGAGAACCCGGCCTGCCCTTGGCAAAGCCGCAGGGGACGGCAGGGGACTGCCTGAACCCCATCGCCCCTCGAGGCCCGGGCAGGAGCACGCGTGCCCGGGAGAGGCCCGGCCGCAGGGCAGGCAAGGGAAGGGCTCTGCAAGCCGCAGCACGGTGCCGGCCCCGGGCACGCGATACAGCCAAGGCGGTGAGGGGAAGCAGTCAGAGGGACAAGGTCGGGCACGCAGCGCGGCCGGGCGGCCGTGTTTGCCAGCTCAGAGCCTCCTGCCCATGGCCAGAGGGGTTGCCAAGGCTCTGCCCACACCACTCAGCCCCGGGGCTCTCTCCCTGTTCTGCCCTCCCCTGCAGCACCCGGGGCTTTGCCTAGACCCACAGCCAGGACCCGGGCTGGGCAGCACCCCAAAACCGTGGGAAAACAAGCCAGCTCATTTCCCCTCTCCCAGAAACGCCAGCTGCGGGATGACCGCTGCCCTGAGCCTGGGGATGGCACAGCACCTTCCCGTTACCTGCAGCAGGTGCTGCAGCACAGCCCCCCGTGGCCACACTGTCATGGAGGCTGCTCTGCACCGGCTCCTCCGCGGTGGTGCCGGGGCCTCAGCGCAGACAATGGCAGGGAGGGAACCACCTGCTTCCGTCCCCGTTCCCCCGCCATGACATGTTCCATCGGTACCCCCAAGCTGCCTGAGCATCCCCAAAGCAGTGCTGCCAGGGGGATGCAGAAAGGGCTGCCCCCCCTCCCCCCGGGAGCACCCCACGCTCACCCGGTGGCACGGAGGGGGCTGTCGGGACCCCTTCCCGGGTCCGGCGGGGGGGACCCTCAGGAGCAGAGCCGCTCACCAGGCAGGTGCTGGTTAGAGCCGAGGCGGTGGGAGGCAGGCGGCCGACGCGCTCTTTGTCCTCAGTGGTTTCTCTTCCCCCCCCCCCCACGCTCCCTCCCGGCCTTTGTACGCTCAACAAAAAGGGGGAACAAGCATTACCATCTGCATCGCTAATCAGGCAGCGCCGGCAGCCAGCGGCCCGGCCACGTGTGCCCCACGAAAGGCCAGCGCTGGCAGGAGCAGGACACGGGGGACAGGAGCTTCGTGGGCTGGGCTGAAGACCCCAGTATATCCCCGGCACCGGTGTCCCCGGCACCTGTGAGATGTCATCATGGATTGCCCCCCTTTTCCCTGAGGAGGCTCCCACCAGCAGCACGCATGCACCGGGGATGCCGGATGGGTGCAGCCTGACGCCGCGAGCGGGAAGCGGCTGCTGAGCGTCTCTTTGCTCCTGAATCAGACCCAACGCGCCTTCCCTGACTCAGCCCGGGCTCGCTCTGGGATTACCCATCGCCAGGGGTGTTTGGGGCAGCGGCACGCATGAGCCACGGCAGGGCAGGGAGAGGCGCCCACGGGCGCCAGCTGCACCCAGGGATCGCACGCAAGGACGCTGCTGTGACACCTGGGCTGGCAGAGGACAGCGGATGTCATCCTGGAAGGGGCAGGTTGCAGAAAGGGAGACCCAGCTCAAGGCCCCCAAACCCAAAAGCCGTCCCTGAGCCATCCAAGGGGGAGCTGGGGTGGGGATGCAACTTTCCCCTCGTCCCCCCACCAGGGCCATGAGCCCCCGCGTCCCTGCCAGGGCGCCGGGGAGTTTCAGGCGAGGAGGAAGGCGTTCACTGAAACTCTGGGCCACTCCTTCCCTCCCCGAGACGCAATCTCGTCCGACACGCTCCCCGCGCAGGGACCTGCAGCGCAAGTTTCCCGGTCGGCCGCCTGCCCTCCCCACTCTGCTCCCCGCCGCGGTGCCGGCCGTAGGGCCGCATTCGCCCACCGTTTCGGTGCAGGAGCTGGTGGCTGTCACCTCCTCAGGCGTACCATGTTGGGGCACCCCACACCCTGGCCGTGCCCAGCCAGGCAGGGATGATGCTGTGCCAGGGAGTGGGTGCTACTGGCAGCGATGCCGAGCGGCCAGCCCAGTTCCCACATGGGGCAAAGGGGACTGACCTGCGCCACGGCTCCTCGCCTCCTTACCGGACACAAGTTTTCCACAGAACAAGGAAATTTAGGGGGTTTCCAAATCCCTCGGCACTGCCTGCCCTTAAGGGCAATGTTGGGATGCGTCAGGAGGAAAACAATACCGGATTTACCCGAGTCACAGCCGGAATGTGCCGCCAGGCTGTCTCCAAAGTGGGATTTTGGGTCCTCCCGCTGCGGGAACGCTGTGTCCAGCAGCAAAGGACCCAGCCTGGCTTCGAAGCATCACCCCGGGGTAGCAGCGGAGGCGAGGAGGGTGCATGGGGTGCGTGCGTGGGGTGCAGGCGCCCGCCTCGCCCCAAAGCTGGGCAATAAAACAGCCCAAGAGTCCTTACAAAACAGAGGTGAGCGGGTGCGGCGATGGCTCTGCTGGGTAGGACCGAAAGCGGGAGATGGTTTAGTCACCAGCTGGGAGGAGGACAGGCAGGTCGCAGCCCCATTGCTGGCCCCAAACTTGCAGCCTGACCCCCTGCACAGCCCAGCCCACGGCAAAGGTGAAGGGCTGAGCCGCGGCTCGTCAGCGGGCAAAGTTCAGGACCGGCGCAGGCGCTGCGGGAACGCTCAACTCCCAACAGGGGACGGGGCAGTGGGCGCTGCCGGGTGGGTTCCCCCGGTGCCGGGGTATGGGAACACCAGCAGCCGCTTGCCCTTGCAACACCCGCCATGGGCCCACAGTTTTCTGTAATTACCCTAAGTTTAGCTCCGGCTCTTGTTGACCAGACGATTTGCATCTCACAGGCCGGCTGGAAACCACACTATTTCTGGACGTGCGTCCCAGCCCTCACTCGCCGCTCTATATATTCTTCCCCGGGCAAATTAATGTGCAGGCAGGCGCCGCGGCGGCCGCAGGCCCTGCGAACCCCCCCCGCCGTCCCCAGCACAGCAGCTTGCTGCAAGGCCACCCACCCCTCTGCGTGTCACCCCAAAAAGGCACCCAGGTGCCAGCGCCATCAGCCCCAGCGGCGATGCCATTAACAGTGAGCCGGGCTAATGGCTTTGGATGCAATTCCCGATGCGAGGAAAGGCCCAGGACAACGGCTTCTCCCTGGAAGCGGGACCGATCCTGAGGAGGCCTGGCTGCGGGTGCCGGGGCACCCAACACCGGGGACCCAACACGGGGGACCCTGCAGGGACAGGCTGGCTGTCCCCCCTGCAGAGGATGCACGCCCACCCCGGGGACACAGCTGCTCCCCGCAGCACCCACCACCCCCAGCTGCCCCCAGTGGGGTGCCCGCACCTCCAGCACCCCGCAGCGTGTGCGGTAAACACACAGGTGCTGCAGTGCAATGGGGGGGCGGGGGGGGGGGACACATAAACACACCCTGCGGCGCAACGGGGGGGGGGGGGGAGGCACGCACAAGGTGACACAATGGGGGCTGGCACACACATGCACACGCACACACAGACGTACACACACACACACACGCTGCAAGACACCGGGGGATGCACAAGCACAGGCGCTGCAAGGCAACAGCGGGCCATGCGCATACACACACCCGCAGCAGCACCGGGGGGGGCGGTACGCACACCCCCTCCACCCCCCCGGTTGTGCAGTGGGCGCACACACACACACACACACACACACACACACACACACACACACACACACACAGGGGGGCCCGGTCCGCCCCGGGGGGTGGAGGGAGGGGGGGGGCCATGCAGAATCAGCCCACCCCGCCCCGGTCGGTGCATGCCCCGGTCCCGGTGGCGGGGGAGGGGGGGAGCGACGGATACACTCACCCAGCGACGGCGGCGGAGCGGGGGCCCGGTGCTGGCGGCGGCGGCGGCGGCGGCGGTGCCGGGCCCCGGCGGCGGCGCGGGGCGGGGCGGGGCGGGGCGGGTCCGCAACGGGGCGGGAACTGCCGGCTCTGCGCGCGCCGCCCGCCGCGGCTCCGCTCGGCGCGGAACGGTACGGAGCGGCTTGAAACGGCCCGGTAGGGAACGGTACGGCATGAAACGGCACGGAACGGCTAGAAACGGTACGGTACGGTACGGCATGAAACGGCACGGTACGGAACGGTACGGCGGCGTCCGGCCCACCCGGAACCGCTCAGGCCCTGCGATAAGCCCCACGCACCCGCCCGGTGCCGCAACCCGCGCTGGGGGTGTTGCCGCGGCACCCCCCGAAGATACAGACTGTGTGCGCACATCCGGGAGCGGTGCACGGGCTGTGGCACACACCCCGCAACACACGGACCCGTTCCTAAACTGGGATGTGCACACACACGCACATGCACACACAGTGGGCTCACACCCCCCTGTAAGCACACAGCAACACATGGTCCCTCTGGCACAGCCCCGCAACACACACCAGTCCGCACCCTACAACGTAACACACACGCTGGAACACGCGTTCACATGCCGTGTGCTCACTGTGGCACACGCACAGCCCCATGCATCACACCAGCGCATGCACACGCTCCTGGGGTTCCCCTTTTTGGAGGGATCTGATCAGGGGCAATGCCTGATCTGGCACAGTGAGGGGTCTTCACGCTGGCAGAGTACGGTGGCCGGTCTCCGCAGCACAGGCCGAGCCCGGGGAATACAAAGCAGGACGTGGCGGAGCCGCCTGCAGAGCCATTTTGCGGCCGGTGCTTCTCCCCACACCGCCTGTCCCCAGGGAGGGCTGAAAGCCCGCAGAAACCAGGGCATTGCGGACGGTGCCTGGCTGCCTTGGCTGGGAGACAGCACGTGATTAACGACGAGCATCTCTCAGAGAGCCCACAGCGAGAGCTGCAAAGCCTTTGTTAATGCCCCTTCCACTTGTGTCCAGCTTTGAGACGTCGCACCGGCGTTGGTCAGATACAGCCCAAATCCTGTAGGCCAACCTCGGCCACACACAGCGTGAAGGCTGGCGGTGGCTGCCCCAGGACAAATGATTTCAGGACAAGCCCTGCAGTCTCTGTGCTAAGACATCCTCCCTTGCTATCAGACATGGGAGCAGCTGGGCCACCACCGGGCCCTTTGTGGGACACAGGTGGCCCAGCAACCCAGGGAAGCTGGAGCAAGGCTTGGGGAACAGGGACCCCAGAGGCAGGCATCCACAAGCTCTTTCCAAAAGTGCTTTTCAGGGAGTGCTTCATCTCTGCTGGAAAGCTCAGGATGGACAGAGGGACCTATGTGGACAGGGGTCTGTTCCCAGCACCACCCCTGACACCTCCCACGGCTCCCCAGCCTGCCCTGGGGTGCCCTGGAGCACTGACCGCAAAACCCTGCCACTGTCCATCCGAGACTGAGCCGTGTGGTCCTGGTTCTCGTGCAATCGGGCTGTGATTGGGGCGAGGATGACTCTAGTCTCCTCTGCCTTTGCCGCACAGCAGTGCCAGGCTGTGCGCTAGCCGGAGGCTGAGCCTTGCCACGCGGGGGGGAAAGGCCTCTGGCCGTCCAGCCCTCAGCACAGAGCAGCTCTGCAGCAGTGAGCATCTCCACTGGGAATCGCACCGGGTTCACCCCCTCCTCTAGGGACATGCTTGCCCAGGTGTCACAAGCCTCAGTTCCCTCAGAACAGTAAGGCTGGGTGTGATTTCAGCCCACAGCACGTGCCCAGAACACTGCCCTAACGCAGCAGCAGAGCAACACAAGTGTGCAGGAGCACGGTGAGAGCAAGCTGGCAGCCACACGAGGTGCCCCATGCTGCGCCCTGGGCTGAGGGACCTGGCGGTGGAGGAGACACAGCCCTTGCAGTGGCAGAGGATGGCGGCAGCAAGCGCAGCTGCCTGCTTTTGTCACACTTTCCTTTGTCCCAGGCACGTGGCGCCCAGCTCAGGGAGCTACAGCCGTCCAGAGAGCAGTGACAGGGACGGGTGAGATGGAGGGGGGGCAGAGCCCCAGCTCAGCTGCCAGGAGGCTTTTCCAGCTGTGGAGGCTGGAAGGGACACATTGTGTAACTGTACCTCTGCCCTGCCACACCAGCACAGGCGTGTGAGCAGCCAGTTACAGCCTGCGGCAGCTCCTCCCTTATCGCACCGGGCAGGCGGTGGCGGGCCTTATGCCGGTTGGAACCGCCAAGCTGTGGGACAGCGCGGGGTCCCAGGTGGCTCAAACAGCCCTGCCACCAGCAGCCACCCAGCAGGGCCAGCCCCCTGCCACCTTCCCAGGGCCAAACACCTCCATGCTTCCCAGCAAGGCAGCCAGGTGCCCGTGACCATGCCTGCAAGATCCCATCCAACCTCACCAGCCTCTCTCCCGGGGCCAGGCTGCCATAAGCAGCTATCCCCTGGCATGGGGTTTCATGGGCACCGGTAAAACCCCTGCCCAAGGAAAGCCTCTGCGTTGCCCACGGGTTTCTAGGGAGAAGCGGGACAGAGCTCCGGTGCCAGTGGTTTTTTGCGGTGCCCCTGGCAGGCACAGACGGCTGGCCAGAGCGACGAGGGCCCCGAGTCGGGCTAGGAGGGAAAGCATCTGTTTCGAGCTGCCGCGGGGTTTCCTAAATAGGTCACTGCTTTTTTATAGTCTCTGGGATCTAGAAAAACCAGTTGTTCCGGACAACCCGTGGACCCGCCAGCATCGTCGCAGCCGTGGCTCCCCAGGCACTCGCCGCTGTCCCTCCATGTCCTCGTGGGGGGGACACCTGCCCCAGCAGGTGAGGTAGGAGGGCAGTTGGGTTCCCCACTGCACCCCGAGCCATACCCCGGAGGCCTGCTCTCTGCCAAGGGTGACATGCCCCTGGTCATGCTCAATGTGGGGTGTGCAGGGGGGGCTTTCCCACCACCCCGCTCCTGGCCTGGGGTGGCTCCCGGTTCCAGGCTTTGCCCTGGGGCCGTTTGCAGCCAGATGCAGCGTTTTCCCTTGGCCAGGGGAGGTGGGTGCCCACGTGGGGTGTAGCGGGGTGTGCAGTGCCGTACACCCCTGCGAACGCCATACACCCGCATGCGCCGGCTGCGGCGTGGCCTGCTCAGGCCGAGCTCTCCCTCTAGTGGCACCGGGCTCCTGGCAAAGCCTCCACACCACCGGGGTGGCCAAAGCCATGGCTGGGGCATGCCCCAGGGTCTGGAGGGAGCCGGAGCGAGGGGATGAGCTGCAGCCTGGCCTCCCCCCTGCAGCCAGGGGTGCAGATGACGGAGTGTTCCCACCACCAGCCCCATGTTTTGGCAGCCCGGCAGAGGGCAGGTGGCCCTGCTCCTCCCTTTCCTTGACCCCATGTTTGCTGGGATGTGGTCAGCCAGGAGCTGGTGTCAGGCTTTAAGGGTGCAGCCCCAGAGGTCTGCTTCCCGGTGACTCCCCCGGCTTCGCCAACACCATCCCCATCCCTGTCCCCCCCACAGCACCCAGGCTCCAGTGCAGCAGCCGGTGAGGGGAAAGGTCGCCCCTGAGCCCTGGCTGCCCCCCAACATGGTGCAGCCTTGCACACAGGAGGGGGTCCCCCGGGACCTCGCTGGGTCCCCTCAGGCTGGGCTGGGTGGGTGCCACCCCTGCAGCATGGCCCCACCAGGGTCCCCCGGGACGGCTGCCAGGCCATGCCG
Source organism: Vanellus vanellus (assembly GCF_965231255.1). Classification (NCBI taxonomy): domain Eukaryota; kingdom Metazoa; phylum Chordata; class Aves; order Charadriiformes; family Charadriidae; genus Vanellus; species Vanellus vanellus. The sequence goes on from NC_138924.1 coordinate 7,724,317, forward strand.
CGGGCAGCAGCGCTGACAGGGCGCTTTGTTTTGTGCTGGCCGCCCAGCGAGGAGACAAAAGGGGCAGTCAGACGCAGGCGGCGCATTGTGCCGGCAGCCATGCGCTGAGGCAGCAGCCCGCACCGCCGCCATGCTCGCCTTGTGACCCCCCCCAAGGGCCCGGGCCTGCACCCGCCATGGCACCCTGGGGCCTGCAGCCCTCCCTGAGGGAGCCATGCCGTGGGGAAGGGGGAGCGGGACATGGTTGCCATGGTTACCGTGAAGCCTGAGGCCTAGGGGTGCCTCGTTGCCATGGTTACCGCAGGCCTGAGGCCTCCCAGGCCCATGGTGGCTCCCCGTGGGGTTTGGGGCACGGGGCCGGGGCGGTGGCAGCGCTATGTGGAGCCCGGGGGGGGCAAGCACCTGGTGTGGCCGAGTGGCCATGGTTGCCAGGCCGGTGAATGGGAGGCCCCACGCCAGCTCCCACCGAGCGGGGAGGAGCAGTCTCACAGCCCCCCTTTGCCCACCACAGGGCTGCAGTGGGAGGAGGGTGTTCACACTGATATGGCGACAGGGACCTGCCATGGCCGTTGGAGCAAGACAACGGTGGTGCCCGGTGAGCACCCAGCCAAGCTCGTCACCCAAGGGGTCTCACCGGGAGGGTACCACGCCATCCCCACCGCGCCAACCGGCGCCAGGGCCAGGCCAGCCCCGTGACAGCGCGGTGCATTGCCCATGGAAAATGCCAGAGCAGTCAAACCGTTGAGTCATTTGTGCCCAAGATTATCTGTGCAAACAACCGTCCCGATTATTTTTTTTTTTTATTATCAATTTTTTTTTTTCTTTTTTTCTTTTTCCCTAAGAATGTGGCTCAGACCATGGGGATGAGCAGCTGAAATCTCCGGGGATCAGCGGGACAATGCCAGAGCAAGCATTGTGCTGACGGCTCTGCAAACGCTGGCACCGGCTCCCGGCCAGCAGCACCCTATAAAAGCCGAGCCGCTGAAGTAGGCAAACATTACATGGGCGAAGCAGCAGTAACCGCCTGAGCTAGGTGAGTCCTGGGATCGATCCGTACCTCTCCCACCTCGTCCCCTGCTCGCCCCTGCTTGCCTCCGGCCGGCCGGGCAGACACCCTTCCTCCTGACTGGTGGCAAAAGACACCCAGAGGGACCATCGCCATTTCCCGTGGCAAAAGACAGGCTCACATGTCCCCGCTGGCAGCCGGGGTGGCTGAGAGACCCTCTACCATGGGGCTGCCCCACTTCTGGCACCCGCACGGCCATGGCCCCTTGCACAGCACCCTGGTTGGCATCTCCAACCATTAGCCGGGGCCGTCCATGGGAGCCCACCGCACCTCCCAAGGGACGCATAGCCAGCATGATGGGGGCAGGGAGAGGGGAGCAGGTGGGTCTGTTGGACACCGCCAGGTACCAGGCAGCCCGTGCCCCCCTGCCACAGCTCCCCACTCCGGCTCAGGGGTGTTTTTCCTAGCGATGGCCTGGCCTCGGGGAAGGAGAAAAGGGGGAGCCAGGCACTGCGTCCTGGTGGGCAAGCAGGCTCCGTGCCACAGCTGGGAAGAGGGAAGGGGCACCGTGGCAGCGAGAAGGGAGCACCCCAGTTTGGATGTGTCTCAGACACCCCAGCCATGCCCCCCCACCCCATCCTGCGGCTAGCAAGAGGGTCTCGCTGCAACTGGTGTGGCTTGTCCCCGGCAGCAGGGTGGCGGCCTTCCAACAGGCGCCATGGGCACAGAGCGCTCCCCCAGCCCCATGAGAGGGCAGCGGGGATGCACGGGGACACGCCGCGGTACAAACAGCTTTTCCTTCCTTCTCCAGACACCGTTCCAGCAACAAAGATGGCTCAGACAAACCCTCTGCCTGTCCCCATGGGCCCATGGAAGGTATGTCCTTGCACCCCTTGTATCTCTCCTTTCCTGGTGTGCAGGTAGGGAGCAGGGAGAGGGGCAAAGCCAGTCCCCCAGGGCCAGAAAAGCTGCACGGGGGGCAGTGAGGCAGGGGGGAGCCCAGGAAGCAAGGCACCGCTGTCCTCTGCCCATGGGAACTTGCTTCCCACCTGCTCAAAAACCTCCCAGCTGTTTTTCATAAGGCTCTTTGCAGCATCCTGGCCCTGCCATGCCCTGCTCTTACCAGTCGTCCTGTGCTAGGCAGTTACAGCAGTCCCCAAAAGCCACACGCTGTTACTTGCTCTCCCCTGTCGGTGCGGGCAGGCTGGCAGGGCGGGCAGGGGCAGGCACAAGGGCTGCAAAAGGGGTGGTGGGCACAGCGGAGCAAGGTGGGGAGCAGCCCCGAGGTGGGGAGCCAGCCCCGAGGGGTCTGGCAACCCAGGGACACAGCTTGAGAAGGGAGCCGAGAGGGAGAGAAGCATGTGTGCAAGCGGGGCGCACCCTGCCAAAGCCTGGAGCTGTCGTGGGAGAGGAGAGTGTCAGCCGCAGCCCCCTGGGGAGTTTGCCCTCGCCCTTTCCCCCGTTAATCCTCTTTGCCCTAGAGCGTTCGGAGCAGAGGCCGGGAGAACCGCCAGCCACAGCCCTGCCACCCGCCCGTCCCAGAACACCTCTGCTCCTCTCTCCGGACGGCACCGCTGCCCCGGGAACTGATCTCCGCAGGGGTGAGCAGGAGAGCGGAGCGGGGGCCGGCGTGCGGCTCCCCTGACACCAAGGCAGGGCGTTGCGGGGCCAGCAGTGCAGGGATGCGCGGAGACATGCGGGGCTGTGTCCGAGCCCAGAGGGTTGCCCAGTGCAGCCTCCACTGGCTCTTTCCCAGACGGAGCGCGATCCTCCGTCTCGAAGAGACGCTGAATCACCTGGGGCCACTGCCGAGCAGTTCCCAACTCGGCAGCTCGCTCTCCATTCCAGATCACTGTGTACGACCAAGAAAACTTCCAGGGCAAAAGGATGGAGTTTACTTCGGCCTGTCCAAACATCATGGAGTGCGGCTTCGACAACATCCGCTCCCTGAAGGTGGAGTGCGGCGCGTGAGTACTCATCTGCCAGCGGCAGGGATGCTTTCTCAGGCGGGTTGGCAGGGCGAGGGGTCCCTGAGCATAGAGCGGGGCCGGCTGTCCTCACTCTGCTTGCCTGGAGCCAAGTGGTGCAGCTGGGGGGAGGCAGGCATGGGGGATCCCATACTGCCAGGATAGAGCAGCCAGCCCTGGGAAGCACTGACACAGACAGTGGGACAGAGTACAGCTGCAACGCCTCTGGCATCATCCAAAACTGCCTCCTGCAGTCTGGAACCAGTCAGGTTTGGAGCTCCCTGGTGCCCCACAAGGATGCTGCCCAAGGATGCAGTGCTCAGCCAGTGGCTCTTGAGCTCAGCTTGGTCCCCATCTGCCTGTGTCACCCCATGAAGCACTGTGCCCGAGAACCACTTTTCTTGCCCCAGGGCCCAGCCCTGCTCTGCCTCGTGCTCTCCCCACACCGTGCGGCTCCCCAGCGACAGAGCAGAGCCTTCCCACAGCCTGTGCTGGGCTGCCCCAGTCACTGACAGGGGTAGGGAGCAGAGCCAAGCCTCTCCCTGCGCATGGGAATCTTCCCTGGAACAGGCAAGACATCTCCCTGCTCCGAGACGCTGTGTGTAAGGAGCGGTCCCCACAGCAAGCATCCTGCTGGGACCGGGGAAGCAGACAAGATAGATTTGTGCTGCTATATTTAGGATTTGTAATGCTAATGGGATTACAGCGGCATGCGTGCTCACGCCGTAATCAGCTCGCTGCTCCAGTTGACGTGTTCCTAATCAGGCTGGTCACCTTGCATGGGGGGGGAGGCCGACTGCAGGACACGGGATCGGGGCTCAGTTTGGGTCAGTGGCAAGAGACCCTTGACCTCCCTGGCTCAGTGTGCCCCTCAGCACCCCACGTACCCCATAAGCAGGGGGTCTGTGGGGTGCACAGCCTGTGTCATCCTTCTTCCAGCCCCCAGTCCAGCCTCTGCCTTCCCGCTCCGCTGCGGCTGTCCCGTCCCCAGTCCCTATAAGGGGACATGCCCAGGAAGATCCCCACCCTGGGGACAGGCAGGTGTGGGCAGCACCAGGGCTTGCAAAATGTGTCCTGCAGGGGCGGAGGCATCCCTCTCATTTCTCCATGTTTGTTTTCACCCAAGAGGGGGACCTGAAAAGGAGAAAGGCAACAGCTCCCTGCCCTGCCTGCAGCCAGATGGGCTCTGCCTGGTGTGGGCATTAGGAATTCAGGTCTTTCCAGCTGTGCCAGGTTGTAATTGGGAAACAAGTAAGAAATGAGGCCTTTGGGAGAGAAGGGCATTGGGGAGTGTCCTGTGGCATCCTAACAGGATGCCGATCTGCATCAATAACCACAGAGCGTTAGAGGAAAATGAGGCAGCCTTGCAGGCTGGGCCCCTTGAGGAAGGGCCCCCATCACCCCTCACAGCCGGGGGATGCCGGTGCTGCCATGCGGGCAGCCTCCCAGGCACCAGACACGGTTACACACTCCCCGGCTGCTCTGCCCACATCCAGCACTGCTTCCTTTCCTCCTGGACTTGCGGGCAGGGGCCAGACCCCAACCTCTTCCTCACACCTACATCCGTGCCCCGGTGCCAGCCCTGAGCAGGAGGCCCAGAGCTGCTGCAGGAAGCCCTGGCAGCCTTTGCTCTGTTTTTGCAGCTGGGTGGGTTACGAGCACACCGGCTTCTGCGGGCAGCAGTTCATCCTGGAGAGGGGAGAGTACCCACGCTGGGACGCCTGGAGCGGCAGCAACGCCTACCACATCGAGCGCCTGATGTCCTTCCGCCCCGTCTGCTCTGCTGTGAGTGTCCCAGCTCCCATGGAGCTCTCGCAACTCTGATCCCATTAAAGTGTCCCAGGGAATACCACCAAGCCAAGGGAGTGAGGTTAGGAAGGGCAAACACAGCTGTGCCAGAGGCTCCGTGGGTGGCGGAGGCACCTCAGGGTGGGCTCAGCTCTTTTCCCCCATGCTCAGCAGGATCTGCTGTTGCTGTCCTGTTTTCCTAAAACTTTTAAGGGAACTTTTGGGCCACCTGTCCCCAGAGCTTGGGGACAGCCAGCCTGAGATGGTGGCTGTGTCATAGCTGTCACTGAAACCTGCCTCATCCTGGCCCAGCCTCACCATGCTGAGCACCCCCACACATCAGGGCTTTGGGAAAACCAGCCTCCCCTGCAAAAACCGGCCCAGGGTCTGAACACATCCCTCCCTCGGGCTGTGCACACAAACCCCAGGAAACCCTCAAAGCAATGCCATAGAGAGGGACAGCCATTGTCCTGCTATCCCCAACCACCGTCTCCCCCTCACCCCCTTCTCTTCTCCCCCAGAATCATAAGGAATCCAAGATCACCATCTTCGAGAAAGACAACTTCATCGGCCGCCAGTGGGAGATAGGTGATGACTACCCCTCGCTGCAGGCCATGGGCTGGGCCAACAACGAAGTGGGCTCCATGAAGATCCAGTGCGGCGCGTAAGTGACAGGCAAAGGGCCACAGGCAGCAGGGACAAGCCACTGCCATCGCTGTGCTACCATAGCTGGAGGGGGGACACCCCATAACCCCCTTGGCTTACCTCTTGTCCCCCTTACGGCCGCCTGACAATTCCTTTTCTTCCAGCTGGGTTTGCTACCAGTATCCCGGGTACCGTGGCTACCAGTACGTCCTGGAGTCTGACCACCACGGAGGAGACTACAAGCACTGGAGGGAGTGGGGTTCACACGCCCAGACCTCCCAGATCCAATCCATCAGGCGTGTCCAGCAGTAGCTCCCCACCTTCCAGTACATCTCTGCAAGGTTTCTAAAGCTCACCAGCTCCCTTTTGGTGCTAATACTCCCCTCCCGAAATAACCACCCCTTCTTGTACTGCAACTGCTTATGGGACAACAGTCCCGAACAGTACCAACTGCCACAATTGCCAATAAATGTGACTGAAAGAAAAAGATAAACCAGCTTGGTTATTGTTTGCTGTTGCGTGATTGGGATTGAAGTTGCACATCTCCATCCCAGTAGCAGTGACCAGACTCTTCCCTGCCCAGTCTAAGCAGGACTGAAGCCCAGAGTGGCTCACACCAAGCCAAGTTCATCCCCCGACTGTCTCGCACGCAGAAACACAGCAGCCAAATCCTTGGTCGCTGCAGCTCTGTGGCTTCCCTTTCCTCCCTGCCCTCCCCTTCCTCAGTCAAGGTGAAGGACACTGCGCTCCCGGCCCCCCACCCCTCCACGCCACACCAGCGCCGGGGACCCAGGCGCGCAGAGCCGCGTGTGCCGCGCTGCTGCAGGCTGTGTGGCCGAGCGCCATCAGGCCTGAGGGACCCAAAGTCGAGTCGTCAGCCACGCAGCATCCCCGGGGGCCAAGGGATGCTCCTGGAGAACGCAAAAAAGAAACTCACACTGACACCCACAAACTTTAAAATTTTTATTCAACAATTTACATCACTTATTGTCTGTCTTAACGTATTCGATCTACACAAATTTCTTTTTTTTTTCCTGATAAAATAATAAAATTTGGATAAATTTTGAAGACCTGTTGGTGCAGAATAAACAAAATTTCAGGTTACTTTTTTTTTTTCTTTTTTTAAACATTTAGTGTGAAGTATGACATCATTGGTAAAGATACATCATGCCATTACAGCTCATGGACATTACCTATCCTTACAGTCCGTGACATCACCCATACCAGCGCAAGGGGCTGCGCCAGACACAGCTACAGCAGGTATTACACTAACTCTTCTAGCCACCCTCTCACGACCGGGAAAAACGCCTACACTTTTCCAGCTGGGCACACAGAGTGCATTAACCTAATCGGAAAATACCGGGGAGGGGGAAGAAGAAAACAAAGACTACCTTTATCCATCCGTGTGGTCGCACACTACAACATTGACAACAAAGAGGGGCTGCCCCTCTCCGCAGGTCAGAGGTAATTCAGCTCCTGAGCAGGTAGAGCACAACCCCTCGCAGCGATTTTAATACACACCAGGAAACCAAACGAAATGAGAACTTATCGACGGGGGTGGAGGGGGAGGGCAGGAGAGGAGACGGCTCCAGCCCCAGCTCGGAGTCGAAGCGCGCGGTTGTGTTTCGCACCGCCCTTAACACTGAAATATTCAGGGAAGGGGGGAGAGAGGGGCATCCGTCCCCCCAGTAAACAAGTTGAGGACCTTCAGAGGCTCGCAAGCCACTGAAGGTGTGTAAGTACACGTGTGATGGTAGATAGAAAAGCAGCCCTGTTCTGTATGAAAAAAAGCTGTCAAGTTAGTACAAATTTCTGCCATGGCGAAGGGAACGTGGGGAGAAAGCTGTCAGGGTCCTTCTCCCACCACAAAATCCCGATTCTCCTGCACAAAGGCTCTGGGCTAAACAACAAGTTTCCAAAGGTGGTACCTGCAACCCAACGCGCCCAACTCATGAAAACAAACCCAAAATAAAGCTCTCGCCCTGCAGACCGGCGGGAGCCCACTCTTCGCTCCAGCCGGCCACGGACTACAGCCCCTGCGGCGCGGAGAGCAAGGAAGCCTGTCCCTCCTGCCACACAGTGGGAATACGCGACGGTCGGGTTTCTCTTCGGTTAATTTTGTCATTAGAAGCCTCAACTTTGCTCACGGCACCGGCCTGCACCGCGGCTGAGCGATCTCCATCCCCTCCTCAAAGCTGCTCCGGCAGGATGCCGGCAGGTACCACCGCTGTGCTCTCAACCAGAGAAAAAAAAAGGGCACTCGTTCATCCGACAGCACGAAGTGTACCTGAAACACACGCCAGCACACCCCGCTCCCTCCAATTCAGTTACTAAAGTAGGCTCTTTAAAATAAAAAAATAATATATATATTTATATAGCTATACAGAGAGATACAGAGAAAGCAAAGGAGAGAGAGAGGCTACTAAAAAAATCAAGAAGCGCCAGTTTTCTGCTACAGCTGTCAGCAAAGAACTGTCACCTTACATCATACCCTCCGAGATGGTGAAGTTAATGCAGGCAATGACAGCACAGGAATGCAAAAGAGGGCAGATAAGTCACTTCTGGTAATGAGACACAAATTAAACTTTCAAAACATGTGCATAGCTTTATTCATCTGCTTCAAACTAACCTTTTCACGGAGCTTCAGCGAAACCCGAGTGTGCAAAATGCATTTCTAAAAAATAATGCAAGCAAGCTTTCACATTTACAGTGGCAGAAGTACGGAAAGACTCGGACAGAAATCACACGTTGGGGCGAGTGAGTCGGGAGAGAGATGAAGAAACAAGAATTGCACGGCTTCGTGTTCTGAGCCACTGACTGCAAACATAAGCATTTCTATGTCGTTAACTGTCAGCAAGGCGTGTTGACTTCTCCTTTACAAAAGAAAAAACTGAAAAACCCCACAGTTACAAGAACCACAGCCTGGAAGGGGAATAACCCCCCCGGGTAACGGGGTCCCCGGTGCCGCAGAGAGCCCGAACTCCAGAGCAAAGCCGGTTCCAGACCTTTGCGTGTTTTCACTTTGCAGGCAACGCTTGGGTTTGTCCGCAGGAGAACAGCAAAGCAGCTTCTCTTTCTACCCCCCCCCCCTCCCAAATTCCCCCCTAAAGTCACAGAAAATGGCTCGCGTTAGGAAAGGTGCCACCCCACAGGACATCGTCCCCAAACTGTAAGACAGCCACCGCGCAGGCTCCAGTCCAAGTCTCGTTTCGGTCCGATGCGTCACCGGGGACAGTGACGAACCCTCGACTGTAGATGGGGCACGGTCATCGTGCTGCCAGCCCGGAGCCCGGCCGTCCCACGCCACGTCCCCGCAGCTCGCGCACCACGACAAACTCTCTTCAGCAAGACTACGCACACACGCAAGGCACATTTAGTCAGATGTACGCACACACGCGCACGCACGCGCGCGTGTGTGTGTGTAAAAGAGCAAACGCTGGCTAAAAAAAAAATTAAAAATGATGCCAAATAAACTAATTACACAGGCAGAGAGTTCTGGCCTATGCTATTTATGTACTATTTTCCAGGCAGTTGTAATCCCCGAGTGTTTTTCCTACACGACTTTTGACCTTCCTTACTCTTCCCTCACTTTACAGAGGTACTTTATATTTTCCTAAAGGATCTTCTCTAAGTAGTCAAGTAAATTCCCTTTTCCCCCCTCCAGTAAACTCCTCCTGCACGGCACGCACCCCCCGGCGCTGGTCCAGCTGGGAACCACAAAACCGAGAGGTTCTGGACCTGCCCGTGCCCCGCGGCCGCCCCTCGATGCAGCCAGACCTCCTTCCACTACTCCCCCAGCTTTCCCGCCTGGGCAGATGGCCTGGCATCGCATTTTTTCTTGGAAAACATCCGAGTCCGGGCACCTGGAGAAGGAGCCCACCGCTCCCCACGGCCGGGGCCACGCAATCCTTAATACTGCTGGTTAACTTCACATTGAGATAAAGCATTGAAAAGATCTTTTCGCAGAGATGAGCAATTTCCTTCCAAAGACAGGTTCAAATAGAAAACAAAAATATTAAAACCGGAGACGAGACACTAGTTGATTGAGATTTTTTTTTTTTTCTACCTTACGAGTTACTCGGGCATCTTTCCTGCACCACCAGCCATCGAGGAAGGAGAAGCTGAAAACCTCAGGGATTTGCACTACCCTTCCAATAGCAGCTTGAGAAAAGGAAGGAGAGGAAAAAAAAATAAAAAAACAAAATAAAAATGCACAGTGTTCTCTCAAGTTAAGAGTTCTCCTTTGCTTGCGTTTGCATAGAAATTCCCGTAGGTCAGCACCAAAATCAGGTACACCCCTCGCCTACACCCCGGCTCCCCCAGTTCCCGCGCTACCCGCAGAGTTAGTGGCTGTGTTACAGGAGGGTTCGACGATCCGCGGAGGAACTACATGGTCGTGTGGAAAAAAAAAAAAAAAAAAAAAAAAAAGTGCATTACACATTCTTGATTTTCAGGGTTACTTATAGCAGCAGCAGCATTAATCCAAGACAATGAACGGTTGTAGATTCATTCTTAAATGCAGCAAAACACTTAAATGAAATGTCTTCAAGGAAGGTCATAAGAGGGTCCTTCTCAAAAGGATAAAATGACAATTAGACTATTCAATATAGACAAAAAGGAGATAAAACAAAAATTAAAGACACAATCTTATTTACATTAAAAAAACATTCTTGTTAAAATATCTTTACAACACCTAAGCAAAAAAATATGTATTTTAAGAATAAAGCAGAAACTCCTAAAGCAGTATCCGTTTTTGGAACCCTTATTTAGCACCTGAGGAAAGACCGTATGGAAAGCAGACAGGTTGGTTGGTTTTTTTTTTTTGGTGGTGTTTTTTTTTGTCGTTTTTTTTAAGAAAACTGTAAGTTGTATTTTTGCTAAACGTTCATATGTTCGCAGTACACAAGTTTCATACCACAGAAAGAAATGAACTATTTTTTTCTTCTTTTTAAAGATACTCATTAATAAGGCTGTAGAAAAGGGATACTGCTATCTTACAAAATGGCTTTAGAGCTCCGGACGCGTTACATGAAGCTTTCTGATTAACAGTCAAGATAAATACAGCTCAGCATCCCCTGGGAAAAGCACAAGGATGACTTTCGCTCCCCGACACCCCCCGCCGCGCCCCGAGGCTCGCGCGCCCCGAGCGCAGGGCCACCGCGGAGCTCTCTCGTACCTCCCCAGACGTCGGCCGCTTCGGCGCCTCGCTGCTGAGCGATGCCACGTTCGGGGACCTCGAGCAGGACGCGCGGAAGCCGGCCATGACCCCGTGGCGTCACACGGATTGTGCAAATGTCTAAAGCTCTGTAATCTCTGCGAGGCAGCGCGTCCGGCAGCGCAGACCCACCTCTGCTGCTCCTTCGCACCAAACCCGGTTCCTGCGACGCGACCGCTCGCGCCAGAGCTTTCTCGCGTGGAAAAAACGCTCTCGCGGTGGCCGAAGCTAAAAATTACTGCGGCTTCTTCGGCGACTCCACCGCGCTAGCGCTCCTCCAGCCCTCGCCCTCCGCCTGCCTTACGCACCGGGGTGAAAACGTGTAGCAGCTTTAAATCAGGTGTAGCCTCGTTCTCTCCCCTCCTGACCTCGACCATCTCCCTCGTAAACAGCCTCTGTAAGGAACACAAATCACTATGGACGTACGTACAGAAAAATCTTCTAGGGACAAGACTCCTGAAAGCTTCGGACACCACAGCCATGTACTGAAACTGCTGAACCAAGAGCAAAAAAACCCGAATGCGCAGGAAAACTACCAGCAATCCCGAATGACGCCCGTGAATGCCATCGCTCCCAGGTGTCCCTGAAGTCACCCACTGGCCGCTTCTGGAAAGGACAACATCGTGCTCCAGTAACACCCTCTTGAAGGTGAAAAGCACTAATTACACACGCAACTGAGAGGACAACTCCTATCTCTCTTTTTCTCTTTTTTCTCCCCAAGCACGAAGCGATTTTCCTTTTGCTTTAGCTACCCAGTCCACCCCGCCGCCCGCTCCCAGCCGCCGAACAGCCGGCGCGCTCCCAATCGAACGAGAACTGGGTGTTTTCTTCCACGTTTCAGAGAAGCTCACGGCAGCTACGAAAGGCAAACAGCAGGATTTACGGTTCGGAGAAGGCGATGGTTTGAAGTGGGTTAGCGACAGAAACCGTGCCCCGGAGCTACACGCGCACCGTCAGAGAGACGAGAGATTTCTAACATCAGAACCAGGTTTCGTGGACAACGGAGGTGGGTTTAAACCAAAACCAAATTCCAACCAAACCTCGAAAGCCACCGCGTTGCCAATGCACCGGGCGGGCGGAGGGAGCAGAGAGACTGAAGGTCCCCAAACCACCGTCACCGGGAACACGGAGCAGCTTTTAAATCATCTCATGGAGTGGAGAAAACACTGCCAGATCCACCAGAGAGAGAGCAGAGCAGAGGTACGCGCTCCAGCCTGCGTTGCACGAGACCCTGGACGAGAGAGACCCGAGGGGACCTGCCGGCAGAGGAGGAGCGGTGGGGAAAGACCAGAGGAGGAGAAAGGAGACAGCCCCTGCCCGTGCAGGAATCCTTTCTCCAATAAATAAAGCCTGGCAAAGGAACCGGAGGAAAGGGACTCATCGGACCCACGACGGGAACAGAAACGGGGAGAGAAGCCTTAACCTGAATTAGTATCTTCATAGCTAATAAAAAAATAGGTCGCGATTTCACCCTTAGTGCCACTTTCCGATACTACACGTCTTTAAGGGGTTTTGTTTTAAAACTTTACTCAGTGTAATGAAAACAATGGCACAAATAAATACGCGCTCGCTCTCCGTGGGCGAGTAAGGCGCCCGCGCGCGCGCCGCCAGCTCCTCGCCCCCCGCCGGCACGCACGCACTGACACCCTCGGGTGCAGACCCGGGAGAGAAGGCTGCTGCACCCCTTCCCGGGCTGTATTTGGTTTATGCTACAGTACTAATACTCTGAGTCAAACGAAAACAAAAACAAACAAACAAAAAAAACCCCAAAACATGAGACTTATAACACCTTAGCATTATTTAAATGTGCTAAATTAGTCACAGCTCAATCTCAAGGTTTTTTTTTTTTCTTTTTTTTTTTTTTATAAGTTTACACAAAAATAATCAGAAAACAGATTAAATCTTAAGATATTTTTAATAAGTGCTCAGTAAAGAATTGTGTGAGGACTTCGGGAGGACTGCAGGTAGCGACGGGGCGAGTTACACCACGGCACGAGGAAGTTTCTTCCACGGTCCTGCCTGGCTCTAGGCAATAGTCTATCCCAGAAATACCGCCTGCGCCGGCGAGCCGGAGCTACAGGAGCTCAGAGAGAGGATTTCCTAACTTGCTTAGCGCTGAGCACACGCCGCGGAGCTCAGGGAGACGGACAGAGAGACACTTGAAGAGAGGATGGTCAGAAGCACAGCAGAGGGGGTTTCTGGATGGGTACGGGCGGCGAGGGGCCGGGCGCAGCGAGGAAAAGCAGCAGGGACGAACATGGGGGGGGGGTGGGGGGGGGGGGAAACCCAACCCAACCCATGAGTGGAACCGCGTTCCGTTCAGGGCTTCTTTCGCTATTTAGAAGAGGGACCGGACTAGGCCAAGATGAAGGTCCTCCGGTATTCCGCAAGACCGGGATGTTGCTAACGGGGAAGGGTCAGACTCGGCACGGGTTAGTGCTGTTCAGCTTCTTCATCGCTCCAGCCCCGAGCGCCGATCTGGGGGGGGTGGGGGGACGAGGACAGCGCAGACCGCAGGTAAGCAAAACAGGTTTTTGTCTTTTTTTTTTGTTTTTGTCTTTTTTTTTTTTTGTCTCTCTTTTTTTTTTTTTTTTTTTTTTTTTTTTAATGGAACCCAGCCCTTAAGGCGACAAGTGACTACACAAGGCAAATAAATACACAGCAGAGCCTTAAAGCCAGTAAAACAAACTGGAAACTTTGCTATTGGCCTTCAACTTTTTGAAAATTAATAATAATTAATAATAAAAAAAAAAGAACATTTCTTCCACCTTAATTTTTCCCAGTCCCACCGTCCAGTTTGTTCAACACTTTAAAGCTCAGGAACGCCCCAGCTCTTCCGCAGCGGAGCTGGAGGCGATTCCGACTTTTGGCAAGCAGTTGGGAGACTCAACAGAATTAAAAATAGGAACGTCGGAGGACTAGATGTCGGGCACATCTGTAAACATGTTATACATCTGAAAGTTACACGCACCCGCGAAGGTGGTGGTACAGGTTATAGGTGAAACAGAAGTATTTGCGACTGGCCAACCGCACGTTTCTGAACCCGGATTGATACCATACACCATTACTATATAGTATTACACTACGGTATTATACTATATAGTATTTTATACATAAAATGGAGTAGGCAATCCAGAGTCAAACTTTTAAAACTAAGCGTGGCAGAAAGCTAGCAATCTTACAAAAGGTACAGAATTAAGTTTCATTGTCCCACCATGAACCTAAGCATCTCGTTCAGGAACGATCTTGTTAAAATAAAAACAATTAAAAAAACCCGCATGCTACGTACTCCTTGTTAACCAAAAAAAAAAAAAAAAAAAAATAGAAAAAAGTGGATAAATCTAACCACGAGGGGTAGGCAAAAGTTTTGGGCTTATCTGCTTCCTGTAATGCCCCATAGGGTCCAGTCTAATTTTAGGAGACACCAACTGCTGCTCACCTCGATGCCCAGACGTGTATTAGGCAGTATTCAGCCACAAACACCCACGATGAACTCTGGGTGCACGTGGAGCTTGGGTGGGTCAGAAAACCCGTTTTTGCTTCATTCATTGCTCACTCTTGCACTGGACCCTGTGAACTTTCCACCATTTAAAACAAACAACAAAAAAAAAAAACACCAACCCAGAAAAACTACCCAACCCCAAGATGATTTGGAGGCGCTACACGAGCTGCAATGGGACAGAGCGGGTTACACAGCCGGAGCCTGCGGTCTGCTCAGCCTTCTCTACCACCGCTAGGAAGCTTTCCTTTCCTTGGGATTTTTTTATATATATATATTTTTTTTTAATTTTTAAATTATTATTTTCATTCCTAAGTCCTCCATTTTTGTAATAAAATATATTTTTATTAAGAGAGATTTAGAAGCAGAGCCCAGACATACACAGACTGAATTAAAATATAAAAGAGCATTCCCAACGGGCAGGTGCGGGAAGCCCAACCATTGGCGTTCCATGGACAAATTGAAAAGGATTCAAATTCCCATTTTTCTATATATTTTTTTTCTATTTTTTCCTCCTTTTTTCCTTTTTTTTTTCTTTTGATTTTTTTTTTAAGAGAAAAAAATAATTCAAGAAGGGTGAAAGTTAGCAGAACTCAATCCTCTTCAGTTTTCCAATGAAAATGGGAAAAAAATCCAGCACATCTAGTGTTAGGACACAGACAGAGCAAATATGAAGCACCTACAGTTGAAGCAGAAGATACTTTTTTTTTTTTTTTGCTCCCAGTAATACAATGGCATTAAACTGTGGGAACAGTGGGGTTTTGTCTTTTTTTTTTTTTTTTTTTTCCCATATTAAATGCCTAAACAGATTGCTTATTTTTGCATGTTGTCTTTTAAAATGTAAGAACTCTTCAGTTGCAATAACAGTCCAACGGGTAACCGGAGCCAGGTCAACTGTGTGACTTCACCATGCATCCTAGAACTGCAGTATTACCATCTCTCCCCCAGAAGAATGACGCTTTTAAGACAATATCCCCAGCATAGGATTGGCTGCTTTTACTCCTGGCAAAACATGCGGATTATAACTCTCTTGGAGAAAAAAAAAAAAAAAGAAAAAAAAAAAAAAAGCTCTGCAAACTTCAAGGCGGGCGTTTCTCCAGCATTCAATGGAAAACAGAGGGGGAAAAAAAAAAAGCAAAACCAAATAGGGGAGGTGGAGGGGAAAGGGGAGATGAAGGATGGTGAATCATCCTGATTTCCCTGTGATTAGTGTGTCACTACAGTCACAGAACAAGAAACAGAAACCTTGTCAAGTGGAAATGCCTCTCCAGTGGGTTGCTGTTGCCCATGCAGACGACAGCAGGAACTTTAGAACCGGGCTTGTAAATCGAGTCTGTATTCGTTAATCACTTGCATTCACTCTTTAAACAAAAACAAAACAAAACAAAAAAAAACTCAAAAAAATCTATTCAGTACCGGAGATTAAATAATCACGTGTGTAGTCTCGTTGAAATAAATTTTCAGATTCCTTAAGAAGTCTAATTACTTTCAGTTGCCATTTTTAAATAACTATATATATATTTGTATATATTATCCTGTGATTCTAGTTACGGTTCCTCTGCTGCACTGAAGATTTAGAAGGAGCATAAAAGCCTTTTGTCCCCCACGGACAGCACAAATGCTGCAGAAAGGTTATAACAGGCAGTCTCGTCTTGCTACCTTCATTGATCCGGGCGATCCATGGCTTCATCGTAAGTGATTATCCTTTTGGGATCTGGAAAGAAAGAAAGAAAAATCCTGAGTTTTCAAACAAGCGACTTTCAGGACCTGTGGCTGACGATATTCAGAAGAGATCTGCATAGAACTCGGCCGTTAACAAACCTTTCCTTAGGACCCCCCCGTGTCCCCCACCTCCCGCAAACGCGCTCGGGAGCCCCGGCGGACCCTACGCCTGCGCCCCACGGCACGACCCCGGGCGGCAGCAGCTCTCCGCTGACCGCTCACCCCACAGGCTGACACGGGACATCTGCACAGCCGGAGTGTGGGGATACACCAGAATTTAAAACTTCTTCTTGGGTGTGACACCCAACGACAGAAATGGAAAGCAATTACTGTATATGCAACAAGAAGACTCGTTAAATCTAATTTGTCACTGTTTTTATTGCTCTTTTAGTGACTCTGCTTCTCTCTGCGCCCCCCCCCATTACAGTAACGCTTACTGTCCTGACTTCAGTGATCCAAACCACAGATAAACCCCGACTACAACCCAACAGCAGACACTTGGGCATCTCTGGACACCGAGACAACCTGCTCTCAACACCCGTCCCAACGGAGAGGGCAATTTGCTTAATTCATTCTTTCCAGTATCCTTACCTTGCTTCTGCAAATTCCAAACCGATTCCATTTCTGTGGAGGCAAAATGAGAAGATTGTTATTATTATTATTATGATGCGGATTTATACTGCCATTAGAGACAACTCCAACCACGTTTCAGTCTTCCGAGTGTGGCACGACACCGCTGCAGTTGTGCTGAGGCTTTCGGACACAGCACAGCCCCGTCCAGCCCAGCAGCACAGCCCCATCCAGCCCAGCAGCACAGCCCCAACCCACAGGACCGCACGAATTTGACGTGAACGATCCAGCGATCGGAGGCAGAGGGGTGGCTGTAACGTGGTTGTACGGGCGAAACGGCCGAACTGAGCATCAGAAACGTGGCTGCCATTCTCCGCTCCTACAAATCACGCTCTAACTCGGGGGTTTGCTATTCCAACTCCCGCTTCACACGTTACAGCCTCAACAAGCAGCCTGGAGAGAGGATGCTTTTTACCAGCTGACGCTTTGCGCGGGCGAAATCAGCACGGCCGGACAACGCGAGTTTCTGAGGGCTCGCAGCCTGCCCCTGCTGCAGCGCACCACGCAGAGGCGACTCCGCTACCGCCACCGCCGCACTGCCGCCAACGGGTCACCCCAGAACAAGGTGCGACGCTCCGCACACCCGGCTGCCCTGCTGGGCCGGCAGCTCTTTCCCCAATTCGCCTCTGCGACGCACTTGCGGGCTTAAAGGCAAACAAACCCTCCCCAATTCCTGCTGCAAGAGCACGTGCTTTTGTTTACCTAAGAAATAACAGCAAAGTTAAATGCTCTTTTCATTCACTTTAAGAAACGGGAGGCTCTTCCCTTTAAAATATCCCAAAAATTAAGCCCCGTCTTTAGAGACCTGTTGAAAATAACTACATTTAACCACCATCAAGTTGGAATTTTGTGAGCTAGAATACTTACGAAGACACTAACTGTACCCTGCGCCCAAGTTTAAGAGACAAAATTACAGAAAAGGAGTATAGGGACCCAACCTGCAAGACCAATCTGGCAGAAGAAAGACTTGAAAGAAGTGAAGGTGACAGGACCTCGGTAGGGGCTAAGAATGGAGAACGGCACTGGATTAGGAAGTTACACGGTGTGTGCAGTAAAGCACAAAACAAGGCAATAAGTAAACTCACCGGCATGGGAAAGGAAGAAGGGAAAACCCTACAGAACTCGTGGCCTCTGCACAACGTGTGCCATGTGTCACCTCATCACATCGCTTGCACGTTCACGTACCTTCTCCAACCTCATCTGTCCTTTGTCCACTGCAATCTCAAGCTCCCCGGGGCAGGAAATTGCACGCAAATAAGTATCGTCACTCCTCTCTGCACAATTAAAGTCTTTTGTAAGGAAGGCCCCGACAAAATTTTACGAGGTCTGTTATTTTTGTGTCCTGATAACAACAGCAAGACTTTGCATTTTCATCGGGGGAGCCCGAAGTGCTTTGGGAATAGTAACCAGCCTCTAACGCCCCCGGGGACGTAGGCAGCCCAGCGAGGGACTACCTCCCTCATCCGCCAGATGCAGATTCCCCAGAAGTAAAACGAACCAGCTACTAAAATTACCTCCCACGGAGCTAGTTTTCCATTCAGTGAAGTCAGCTGCGTCGTCTCCTAACGGCTAAACGAACATCAGCTATTTTAACAGCTTTCCCCAAAGGCAGGGCACAGAGAACTACTCTCAAGTTGTTGGCTCCTCCGCATCAGAGCGACGTTAAGAGCATAAAATACAGGGCAGAGGCTGAGCGCTGCTATTCTATCTCTGAGCAACAGACCACGCTTTCCTTGGCACTTCCATTTGGTCCTAACTTCATCGGACGCCACGAGAGCGTGAACTGCTCATATGAAGATGCACCTGACGATAAGATAGAAAAAACGCACCAAAAAGCTTCCAAGTGGTCAAAATTCTATTTCGAAATACCCTAACAAACCAACAGCCAAACCCTCTAACCTTTTCGGACTTCAGTCTTCCTTTTTCCTCAGAAAGAGGTAGGAGAGAGGGTGGTGTACAGTGTCCTGTAAACCCCAAACACCTGGAGACATTGGCTGGCTGATGCTCAGCCTGACAGAGCTACAAAAACAAAGACCATCAGCAAACTGGCTGCGATACCCACCGTTACTGAATATCACCCACCATCTGAAGAGCAAGAGCAAGGTCCTCCCCTCTCTCTACCTGGCCAGCAGCACACCGATACGGGATAGCACAGGTTACGCACGTTTACCAACTGAAATAACTTCACAGAAGAAAAAAAATAAGTCTTGGGCTAACTGCGACACAAAACTACGAAGAAAAAGAGGTTTTCCTTCAATCTTAAGATGGAATTTATGATTTATTCTGCTTTATCTGGTAATACATTAGAGTGAGTTTTCCTCCTGTTCTGGATCGGTTACAGGCTGTGGTCACCTAAGATGATCTTGAGATGCTGTGATGAGCAACAGTGGTTGGACAGACCTCAGTGACCGACCTGGCGGTCGGCAGAGCCACCGCTGCACAAGCCCTGGCCCAGCTAACCACAGCAGTAAGCACAGGGAGCCACGCTGGAGGAGAAGGCAGCGCCCATGAGCTGGTCATGTAAGCGGCCCCAAAACTCCTTCCTTGGGCTCAAGAAGCTCTGTTATTGAGCCTGCTTTCCCTGGATAAAGCTTCCAGGGTGAGTTCAAGCAAGGACTCTCGCCATCGCTCACCCCTGCAGGGGAAAAGGAGTATCCTCACCATGAGGCCGAGTCCACCTCTCTCGGATTCTGACCCAAAACCTTGTACCGCCGCTTTCCAAAGCGGAAGGTGGTCAAGACCTGACCAACAGACAGGGGCCACTGTTTCCAAGAGAGGAGATGCGGCCGGGGAAATGGCACGCTTCCTTCTCAGCAAACTCCAACCCAGCTGGACAAAATGTCACCAACAAACCTTTGCACAACCCGGTGTCAAAGCCAGCCCTGCTCCGAGCCAGGGGCAGAACTGGGTCACCTCCTGCGCCCTTTCCAACCTCACGTTTCCCAGGATTTTTTTTTTGTTATAATTAGCTGCCCTCTCCATCGCCCTCCGGCTCGCAGTTTGCTGAGGAACCGCCCAGGGCAGAGAGCCCCAGCCACATCCCCCTAACGAGCTCCAGGGAGAGGAACCACTTTTTCTGGGGACTATCACCAAAACAAAGAGTTGGCGGAGGAAGGCTTTGATGTCAGGAACACACTAAGCCACACTCAGGAATTGCAGTGAGATTCTTCATAGGTCAATAAACTTTATAGCAGGACTGGTACATAACCTTGGAGGGGAAAGAAGTCTTTCTGTGATAACTTGTTAAGACAGGCACTTTTACACACATTTTCCTTGCTGGAGAGGCCGCCCTTGCAAACACAAGTGCCTGCACAATGCCACGGTACTAGTTCTTTGTTCTTATAAATCTAATGTATAAACTGACAATTGTCCCTTAAATGAAAAGCTGGAAGAAAAATAACAAAGAGGGACCTTTCTGGTCTGATTTTTCTGTTTCCTTTTGCAGGACACATTGATTAAGTTGGGGGATTGCCTCGGAAACAAAGCAAAGACTAAAAATTCAATGCCGTGGAGACTCACCGCTGTACCGAATACACTGTACGCATCGTGACAACTGTAAAAAGCAGAGAGTTGAAGGAGAATTAAATCAGCTTCGGCCCCACAAGACCATAAGCAACAGACTGACATCTAACCCCTTCCCACCAAGGGGGATGGGAAACCAAGGCGCTTTTTTTCCCCCCCCCCTTCTTGTTTTTCTCCCCTCTCCTGATGTAAAGGATGAAAAATGCTGAATTCACAGCTCTGCTTTTTCTTCTGACCCAGTTCACCATTGCGGCGAACGCCACTCCTGGCTGGGCCACGCCGCCTCGCTCTATTTTCCATGCTGCTCTTCTGCTTCTTCATGCGAGCAGAGACGCCGAGAAGGAACAAAGCAGCAGCACAGGCAGAAACTTCGGGGCAAGAGAGAAGAGGGAAAACGCTGCAGTTTCCTCTCCTCCACCTACGTGGTCTTTGCTACCGCGCAGCTAAACTGGAAACCTCGCCTATTTGCTTTTTAGCTAAGAACAAGCAAACTCCTGAGCTTCCCACCACAACGCTTGACATAAAGCGCGGTGTTAGCGACAGACAGCCCGGCCTGGAAGACTGCAACTGCCCAAACACGCTGAAATTCTGCAAAGCGTTGACAATTACTCCGATATGAAATGTTTCATCCAGCTGTCTTTAAAAGGACCACTGAAGCAGTACGAAGATACTGATTTCAATAGAAGTAAAGCTGAGATATACCCACCCTCCTCTTTTGAAGCACCGTAAAAAAAAAAAAACAACTGTGAGGACCAGTTTTGTGTCCAAAAGATGAGGATTTTGGCAATGCCACACAGAGGCAGAGGTTCATTTCTAGCCTAGGTAGCGACAATGCCCCCAGGCGAGAGCATCACTCCTTCCTGGTCTTTCCAGTCTCCCGTGCTGAGCTACCGTCCCTGACTCCAACCACACAAACCATAGGCCCACCAATGCTCAACCGAATCACATCTACCTTGCTAAATCAGGTATGTCACCCCCGAGCGTCTCAAGGCACCGTCACAAACCCTGAGCGGCACGGCCTGTCAATGAAGGCAGCCACGTTGAAGGATCGTGTTTTACAGTCAAGCAGATCAGATGATCATGGGAGTCCTTCTGCCCTTTAAAAGGGGAAAAAAAAAATAAAAAGCAAGGCACGGAGCAGGGGCACAGAGGAAACCTGCACAAAAAGCATCCAAGAGAAGAACAGGAGAGCACATCGTCAGCCTTGCCAGCACACTCCCAGCGCCCCGACTTCTGGGGAAAAAGCAATCCGGGCACGCGCAAACGAGCACAGCGTCCTCCACCAGGACCTGGCTCCACTCCGCAGCCACCCAGCCTTACACCCCAGCACAGCCCTGCCGCCACGCAGGGCGCTGCAGTGGTTTGAACAGGATTACTGTGCCAGAGCGAGCCCTACCCCCAGAGCCTGTGTCCTACCCCCTCCATCCATCCTTCCCCAGGGACTCTGTGAAGCAATTACAACCTATAACGCCCCTTGCAGTCACCGGGCACAGGAAAGCCCAGTTTGCTGAAGCTGAAGGCTTACTCAGTCCAAGACGAGGATCCGCACAACCTGATCACAGCTACAGAAGCGAGGAGCACAAACAACGGTGCAAGCTGGCTACAGACCGGTCGAAGCACTGAAACGGCTCACGCTCATTAGGGAGATGATTCTGCCCCTCTACTCTACTGAGACCCCCACCTGAAGGTACTGTGTCCAGTTCTGCAGCCCCTAACGTAGGAAAGAGATGGATCTGTTGCAGTAGGTCCAGAGGAGGGCCATGAAGACGTTGTGAGGGCTGGAGCCCCTCTGCTGTAAGGACAGGCTGAGAGAGTTGGGGCTGTTCAGCCTGGAGAAGAGAAGGCTCCGGGGAGACCTTATTACGGCCTTCCAGTACCTAAAGAGGCTACAGGAGAGCTGGGGAGGGACTTTTTACAAGGGCATGGAGTGATAGGATGAGGGGGAATGGTTTCAAACTGGAAGAAGGTAGGTTTAGATTAGATATCAGGAAGAAGTTTTTCAGTCTGAGGGCGGTGAGCCCCTGGTGCAGGTTGCCCCAAGAAGCTGTGGCTGCCCCATCCCTGGAGGTGTTCAAGGCCCGGTTGGACGGGGCTTGGAGCAACCTGGGCTGGTGGGAGGTGTCCCTGCCCAGGGCAGGGGGGTTGGAACTCGGTGATCTTCAAGATCCCTTCCAACGCAAACCACTCTATGATGCTACGCTACAGCCCGGTCCTCACTGCAACACCCAGAGCGCCATCCTCGCACCATGGGTAGTTTACCCTGAACTACTGCACAGGGAGGAGTTTGGGACAGGGACCCCACCAGTGCTCCACGCTCACCCCCGCCCTGGCCCTGCAATCGGTTCCCTTTGTGTCCATAACCCCAGAGGCAGGGCAGATTTGAAGATCAAACGATTGAGACTTTGCTCAAAAGCAAACAGATCAATCTGAAGAGGGAGAAGTTCACTCTCCTCTCGAAATCAAAACCAAACAACCTGAGGATCCAGCGGCCGAGGACACCCTCACATTGGCCCAGGCAAACCTCCCCCGAGCGGGGAGGAGGGGAAGGCAGCTTGTGAGATATAAGCGAGTGAAATTGTTCCTTTCCTATTGCAGAGGAACCGGTTGGCGAGGAGTAGGACCTCAGGAAAACAGCCCAAGATAAACAGAGAGAATGGTGTGGGAATTAACTGCTGCACTGCTGTCCTGCACACACCCCCCGGCAGCTGCGTTTTCTAGATGCTTTGCTGTGCCACAGGAGCTCACCCGCCGGGCTCCAGCTGCAGGATCAGGGCCATGAAGAGGGGACGGCGTTTTGTCACCTGTGTGGGGCAGAGGAAGGCACCATTCCTCCCAACACCCCTTAGCCCAGCTCACCCCGATGGACCTGAATGCACACAGCAAACCCAACACCCAACAGCATCACAGAGGACATGCGCCAAGACCTGGACCCATCTTTGTAAAACCAGCAACAGCATCTGAAGACTAAGTAGGAGAAAGACAAGCTCAAGCTGTTTGGAGCACCCCTCTCACTGTATTAATGACAACACTGATTAGAAACATCCGCTATCTTTTACCCCTAACTAACACCTTGAAGTTGGCGCAGATCCAGCTTGAAAAAATAAGGAGTGGTGGGGCAGGAACGTGTTTCCCCAGGGCATCACAAGGGTGCTCGCTAGGGATGCTCAAAGCCAGCCCATTCACAGAAGAGCGAGCAGAAACCAGTATTTTACAGAGTGCTTTAGGTGTCCATTCTTGCCCCCGAATGTAATTAACTCCTCTGTTCCGAAGAATTCAAGGCAGCCAGGCTTTGAAGTTAACACCTCCTTAAGAGGCCATGGGAAGGGAGTGTTCTTTATTTTCCTGTTGTTACTATTGTTTTACTGGGGTCTCTTTCACACAGCTAGTGAGAAAGGGAGAGCTGATGAGTCTCCCTGCGGCTGTGCAGGGTTGCTTTTCTACAAGAAAGTTCAGGCTGACAAAACCAAAGAGAGACCACCTTAAGCGTTGGGAATACTTGCAAACTTAAGACCATGCTATGCCTTCTGGTACCCCCATTTTCTTATGGGCAACTGAGATTTAGGCTGCCAGCAGGCACCCGAAATGAGAGCGGAAAGCCTGCTTTAATAGTGGAACAGACTGGGTAGAGGACCCAGATAAAATCAATTGATGAACGCTGTTCTCACGAATACTAGAGCTTAAGATGTTAACATCATGAGAGCGAGATGACCTGAAAAAAATATTCAGAGTTATTACTTTTAAATGACTGGGCTTGCTATTACTAAAGGAAGACATCTAAGTTTCTGTATGCTACACAGAGAGTTTGTGAACGGGTAATTTAAGAACTTTGCAGTGGGTCAAAACACAGCAAATTTGCCAATGCCAACCAAATACCAATCCCTCTGCAGAGGGAAGCAAGATGTTATCCAGGTACTTATGTGGAACAGTAAACAAAAAACGATCGCCTTTCTCCCTTCAGCGTAGGGGGATGCAGGGAGAGGGGGGGAATAAAGAAGGAACTGCCCCTGTGTTCCTCAGGGGTAGGTAAGTAACACAGTTCCAAAACACAGAGTTTGGCTCCTGTTAACACCGAGCCAGGACCAAAAGCCAAGAACTGCTGCAAGACCTGAGTTTCTGGGGCTGAGGCTAAAGCAGAAAGCAAGCCATCCCACAGGCTTCCCTCTCTGCATTCCCAGTTTAAAGCATCTGTATCGTGTTTGAGTCATTTCAGTCTCAAAAAAAAAAAAAAAACCCAAACCAAAACAGGAAAAAAAAGGAGCTGGACTACAAAGGACTCCATGAAAGCAATAAAATCATCTGAAAGATTTGGCCTACAAAGACGAGAGAATTCAATCTGCAGCTTACAGAAGAGTTGATAAGCAAAGATTTGTCTTGCTGTTGCCACAATACTCAAGAAGGGCAGGGGAAAAGCGTGGGGCGGGGGGGTTACTCAAAAAAAAAAAAAAAAAAAAAAATCACACCATGAAAAGCCATAGGAATGATTTTTTTTTTTTCTTCCTTCAAAGCCATGATTTCATGGCCTGATCTGCCCTGGGGAGAAGCTGCAACACTTTGGTGGCAGAGGTGTGAGCAGAAACTATGGAGCCTTTTCAGTGACAGAATATCACCTGGTAAAGCTGGAACAGAGCAGATGAACCTACACATTTAACCCCTTCCAGCGCCGAGAAGCTGAGGAGGACCTGCTTGTTCCATAGGAATTAAAATATAAACCACACTCACTAGCCAAGTCTCATCCCTGTCAACAATCGCTTACGCTTGTCCACGGGAATAGGGAAACAAATACATCTTAACATTAATTAAACAACTACTTGAATAACTTTCCCAAACTGTTATTGCCACCGGAGATATGCAAGCAAAAAAGCTCATTTTTAAAACAACCAGAATCGCTGTAAGGAATAGATCATGTTAGAATATTGCACTTAAAAAAAAAAAAAAAAAAAAGAACAAAAAAGAGAAGAGAGCGCCCTTAGGCAGCAAGTTAAGCCATTACCTTTAGTGTGATATATAATAGCAGCCCTCAGGTCAAAAGAACCCCAGCTATCTTTCCTTTCTAGGCCTCTCTGGTACCTCTGTTCTTTGGCGGAGGCTAGCAAATTGTTCGTGGGAGAGGCCAGAGGATTCTCTATTTCATAGTCTTTTGAAAGAAACACTAAAGCACCTTGGCTACCGGTGTCTGCCTTTTGTAGGTCACCTGTGTGGTGCGACTCCAAAGCTAAGACACCACCCTCAACAGCAGTCCCAGGCTTAAGAATAGCACTAAGAATTTGAGGGCTAGTCCGTTTATCCAGCTCATAAGCCTTAGGAAACACAGGTTGTTCAGTTCCTGAGGGAATGATTTCAGCACACTGCGAAACCAAAGCGGCAGGATATTCCCCTTGAAATGTCACTTCCATTAACTGATTATCCGCAGATTTCCCCACGACAGCTTCGGGTCCGGCGCTGGGCTCGTTTATGAAAGACAAGCCCCACTGATTCTGGAAGATATCTCCCAGGTTCTGCTGATTTGCCTGCGCCGGGAAATCGACTTGCGCTGTACCCAGAAGCACAGTTTGCATATTTGAAGGGTAGATGAAAAGGCTGGATTTCTTCTGTTCGAGAGCCGTTGAAGTTGTATTCGTGTCCTGGGGTACCGACTCGGAGGCGGTTGACGGCACAGTACTAGCAGCAGCGGAGAGCAGCGGCGGGGTCCCCGGAGAATAGACACCTCCGTCAGTCCCTGCCAGAATGGGCCCATTGGAGAAGCTAGCAGAAGTAACAGATTTCATAGCGGACATGGGGACCTGGGACAGTCGACTGGATGTTTGGGCCTGAGTTTCCCCGGCAGATGACGAAGACGACGAAGAGGACGCGGATGGGGTTTGAGCTGCTTTGTTGAGGTTTTCTTTAACTTTACTTGCATAACTTATTTTGGGAACAATTTTAGCACTGCTATTGTCCACTGGAAAAACCGGGGGTGGTTTAAATAAGGTCCATGAGTCCTCTTTAGACGTAGCTGACGACGCGTGCTTCCCTTTGGGCCGGTCATCAAACTTCTTGCTGCTAATCCCAGGTTTGGCATCAGAGTTTTTTCGCTGTACATCCCCAAGCCCAGGCTTTCCCCGGCCCGCTCCACCAGCCCCAGCCTCGTATTTCCAAATGGGCTTAGTATTTTCAATTCGGTTCCCCTTTTGTTCACTATAATCAGGCTTGAAACTCTCAAGTTCCTGTTTTAAGGTTGGTGCGCTGACCTCCTGTTGCATTATTTTGTCCTGTACTAGATTCAAGTTCTCACACCCCTTGGCACTGTTGCGCCTGCCTTTCCGTTTTTTAGGGGTAGTATATCCACTCTCGGAGCCGCTACCATCGTTATCGGCCCCTTTGCCTACGTAGCCATTCGTGATATAGCTAGAATTATTGGTTACCACCCCGTTTGGGATAGACACTCCCTCGGGCTTGTCCGAGGACTGGCTTTCTCTAAGTTTGTTTTCATAGGACTTATCATTCTTTTTGTCCATGCTATTTTTCTGAATGAAGTTCTTGGGTTTGATTCCAGCTTTCCCCAAAGCACCGGCCTTCACAGTCTGCTTTGGGGCGACGTTAGTGTCTACAAGCTGCTGGCTGCCATTGGGTACCCTGGATCCTGGGGTGGGGGTTTCATCGGAGCACAGGCCCTTTAACGACACTTCTCTTTCTCCTGCGTTACCATTTAGCTCTCCGTAGCCTAGAAGAAAGCCAAGAACAACAAAAGGCAAGGATTAGAATGCGAAATGTTAAACTTCTGATTGCAGAAAGCTGTAATCAGCCCCAAACGTATCCAGTTTCCTCAAGCAGACGTTTTAAAATAGGAAAACGTCCCGTCTCTGATGTGCAAACGCACATACTTATTTGCTGGAACCCACGGCAAGAAGGGTTAAGCAGAAAGTACCGTCAGCTACTGACTCTCACATACAACAGGGTGAGGTAGAGATAACAAAACAAAGCAAAAGAAAATACAGATACTACGTCAGGAAAATATACTG
Organism: Vanellus vanellus; assembly: GCF_965231255.1. NCBI lineage: Eukaryota > Metazoa > Chordata > Aves > Charadriiformes > Charadriidae > Vanellus > Vanellus vanellus. The sequence continues at coordinate 7,751,309 of NC_138924.1, forward strand.
TACTCAGTGTGTATCTCACTGGCCAGCAGAGAGCTATTTCATCAGCTGCTATTTCCAGGTCACGCAGAGGAAAAAAGGATGCTTCAAGACAGAGGGATGCGCTGCCTTCGCTACAAGATTTGTTGAGGCTCAGAATCCACACCGTGATCAAGGGCCAACTCCTATCGTCTCCATCGGCTCCCAGGGCTGCAGCACCAGCGGCCCTCCTTCCCACCCTCTTCCCAAACGCCACCTCTAATAAAGGAGGGGAGGGGGAAAAAAAAATAAATTAAAAAACAGCTTTCCAAAAAGACATGTGCATGTCCAGTTGGAAGGTGCAGGGAAAAACAGGTGACCGCATCTCCTCACTTTGGTTCAAGATAGCAACCAACACCTCCCTACACGTGCTCTTTAGCATTGAAAATGTGATAAAACTGGGAAGAAACGCATCCCCACAAGCACCCTTCCACCACTACCAGCAACTGGTCTCCTGCCCAGTGAGAAACTTTGGTATTTCAGAGTCCCTGGGAGACCTGGTGCCAGCTCGAGACCCAAGAAACAAAGCACTTGCTGAGGACTCCAACTCATCAAGCCATGAGATGATGCTGTACGCTCAGCTTTCCTTTTTGCTTCTGAAGTTCACTTCTAGACCTTACGGTTCCGAAGTGAACCTTGCGAGCGCAATCCAAGCGGAGCTGGAAGCCCAAGACAGTCCAGACTGAGTCACCTCACCTTTCTTTTTAAAATCTCTGGCTGGAGACCTACTGCTTCGGTGGACCCCAGCTACAACACCCCAAGAGAAGCCCTGACGCCCCACTGCAAGGTGGGACGAGCGCTCAACAAACCCACTCCAGCTGTGGAGCGAGCAGAGGGACTCCCTCCTGCACCCGCTCCTCCAGGAAGAGCACAATCCTCGCTCCTCCTCTGACTCATCCGTCCTCCTTCCCAGGGGTGGAGAGACTTCCATCTCCCGCAACAACTGACCCACCTAAGGCTTCACCCGCGGCGGCACAAAGTCAGCACAGCACAGGGAGTCCCCCAAGAAGGAGAGCGGGCAAAACTCCAGCTGGACAAAGAATGTTTTTGCTGTTGCCGATGTTGTTGAAATTAACGGCCATACTAAAAAAATCATTGTTATTCTCACATCCTGGAGCCTCAGATGTCTGGCAGATGTAACTGCTCAAGTTCTGCGCAAGCCGGGAACACAAGAATCCTTGTAGGAATCTTTATAGAAATTCCACAACCGAGTTCGCCGAGAGGGATCAAAAAGGATTTTACTACATGCAAGTATCTGTAACCACCACAACTTCCACTCTAACTTTCAAATACGCTGTTAGGAATATGAACCGTAAATACTTCGTCCCAGAGAAAAGGGGTAGGATGAGATTCTCGGCTGAGGCAGGGACTAAAACTCAAGTATTTCGGAATAACGTACAGAGGAAGACTGCTCAAAAGTAACGTGTTATAGCTGACCTTGTATGACTCAAGACTCCTGACACCACTTGTTAATGAAACAAAACAATAAGAGCGGTCATAAGACCACTGCAGATGAGGAGCGAAAGAATAAAATGAAGAACAAAATCCACTTCACTAAGTCAGTGTGTCAGCAGTTTCTAGTTCCAATTTTCAAGTATTCACAACTCAGCTGCCTGAGTTTTCTCCAAATCAACATTTGGCACAGCTGGCTCCGGCCTGGGCACCGAGGTGCAGCAACCAGAATTCAGGGGAGGAAAGGAAAAAAAAAAAAAAAAAAGATTAAAAAAAAAAAAGATATCAAAACGAAGAGGTGAGAGGAGCATCTGGCCACCTCACAGACCGCTTCCCGGCAGGGAAGGGAGGGGTCTCGGGGTAAGTGCGCATTAACCCCCCCGGGCACCCTGCAAACACCGAAATCACTGCCTAACTTATTTTTGCTCAGTAACTTATTTTAGCGCGGGCCTGAGCCGCCCCCCCCCCCCCCCCCTCCAGGGCCGCACATCGGGGCACCGCCGACCCCCCCCGGTTATGTAAATGGAAATTCCAAGGGGAAAAAAAAATTAATAATAAAAATAAATGTGCACTGCATCCTGGCTGTTCTTGTAAACACGCACTGGCATTTTAAGACGCAAGCTCCCCCCCGCCAAAATAGGATTTTTTTTTTTTTTTTTTTAAGACACAGCAGCCGGGCAGCCCCCCCGGAGAGAGATCCCCCCCCCCCCCCCCACTAGCCCAGGGCTACCGCGGCCACCGCCTCTGCGGCGCTGCCGGTCCCCCGGCCGGGCTCAGCGCGACCACCCCCCACCCCCCACCCCGGGCTACGGGCGGCGGCCGTGGAGGTGGCGACCGAAATTCCGCCCCCCCCACCCCGGGCCGCGCCGCCTCCCCGCTCCCGCCGGCGGGGCCGGGCCGGGCCCTCCGCCTTATCTGACTCATTGATTTTTTTTTTTTTAATTTTTTTTTTTTTTCCTTAACGTTCATCAATTTTTAACCAGCCCCTCGCCCCCCCCCCCATCGTCCGTCTGTCCTTCCCCCCACCCCCCCCCACCCCTCCGCGGCTCGGCGCGGCCCGGGGGCAGCGCGGCCCGGCCCCACGTGCCCGGCGGGCGGTGGCGGTGCCGGTGGGCCCCGCGGTTCCCTCAGCCGCGCCGGCCCCAACATGGCGGACAGGAAGCGGCCCCAGCGCGGCGGAGAAGCTTCCAGCCGGGCCGGGGGAGGAGGAGGAGGAGGCGGAGGAGGAGGAGGAGGAGGAGGGCCCCGCCGCCGCCGCCGCCGCCCCGCGAAGGTCACAGGCCCCGGCCCGCCACCCACCCGCCCGCCCGGCCCGACCTGCTCTCCGCTTCGGCCCCTCCTGGTGCTGCGGGCCGCCGTGCTTGTGCTCGTGTCGGAGCGGCGGCTTGGGCTGGGCTCGGCCGTCGGGCGGCGGCAGGTAGGCGCTCTGCGGGGGGTGGTGGTGGTGGTGGTGGTGGCCGTAGTAGTAGTAATGGTGATGATGGTGGTGGTGGGGCTGCTCCTCCATGGGGGGCGGCTGGCGGGGCCGGGCCGGGGCCGGAGCCGGGGCCGGGGCTGGGCGCTCGCTTGGTTTGGGGCCGTGCGGCTCCGGCGCTGGGAGGCGGCTGAGCGCGGGGGAGGCGGCGGACTGGCAGCGCCCGCCCTGCGATCAGCGAGCCGCGCCGCCGCGACCGCCCCCCGCCCCGCCCCAGCCCGGCCCGGCCCGGCGGAAAAGGAAGCGCCCGGCGGAAAGGAGAAGCGAGACGCTGCGGGGGGAGCCGGGCCCGGCCCGGCCGGCCCCCCTCCCCGCAAGGGATGTGGAGCGGGAAGACGGTAAAGTGCCGGGGTTCCAGCCGCAGGGAACTCGGGAGCGGCGGCGCCGGGTTGGGCTGCGGAGGGTCCCTTCCTCCCTCCCTCCCTCTCTTCGCCGGAGCCCCGCGCTGCTCCCGGGCTCCCCCCGCAGACCGCCCGCCGGCAGCGCAGCCCGGCACGGAGCCCGCTGCCACCCCCCCACACATCCCCCGGCCCGGGCCCTGCAGGGTGCGGGTTCAGGGAAAAGTAGGTTCCAACAAACACTCCCGGGAGAAGCGTTGGAGATTTAGACTGATGCTTAAGGGAGAGAGAAAAAAAAAATATATATATATATATCACAGTCATGTTGATGGAAAGCCTGAGAGCAGAAGGAGGAGATAACATGAAACTTGCCAAAATTTGTAACGTGTTTCATACCCGCTCGAACCAGTGATAATCCCCATTGGAGCATTTTGCAGCTAAATGACCCAAACTCCTGCTGCTTCCTCAGCACACTGCACCGCAGGAGGAGGAGGCCAGCGGGGCTTTCCCCGCAGATCACCTCTCCATCCCCTCCTTGGCACCATGCAAACAGACCCAAGGGTTCTCCATGGACACCCAGGCGGCACCGCAACAAAGGGGTTTGATCATTGAAGAGGGGAGATTTAGATTAGATATCAGGAAGAAGTTTTTCAGTCTGAGGGTGGTGAGCCCCTGGCACAGGCTGCCCAGAGAAGCTGTGGCTGCCCCATCCCTGGAGGTGTTCAAGACCAGGTTGGACGGGGCTTGGAGCAACCTGGGCTGGGGGGAGGTGTCCCTGTCCAGGGCAGGGGGGTGGAACTGGATGATCTTTAAGGTGTCTTCCAACCCAAGCCATTCTATGATTTAAATGCAGAGCAGTGAGGAACTGAGGCACGAGTTAATTAGCAGGGTGGGAAAAGGGCAGAGAGAAGGATGGGGAGAGCCCAGATTGACACATGTAGGCTGGAGGCAGAGTCCTGCTTGGAGTTATTTACTGCTCCGGTGTGATTAATTACCTCCAAATACTCGGTGTGCACTGCATCAAACAGGGAGGAAGAGTGACAAATGAAAACGTGATCGTGTATTGAAGAGTGTTATAATTAACGTGCACAAAAAGAATAAACAGGCTGCATGGATGATCTTAAAAACAGTATTTCCTTACTTGTCAGGGCTTGCACTTGCATCTTTACTGCCCATCTATATTAATAAAGTTCCCATGTCCAGAAAGCCCTATCAGACTCCGGCTCTGTTCCACAGGGCACTGTACAAAAGACAAAACTCTTGCCTGGATATTTTACAATTCCCAAGTTTTATTTCAGGAGAACATAGTTGAAAGTTGATGCCTCAAGCACAGCTTCCCACTCCACCCTCCGCTTTAGTACACAGGAGGTAACACTTTTCCTACCAGAAATCCAACTTCTACAATCATATAGAGGATTTTTTTAAAGATTTGAGGTGCCTGAACTATTACAATTTCTGTGCCAAACTGGCCCAGCAGTTTACGTTGCGTTCAGCACAATGCAAAGCAATTTAAAATGCAGCGAAACCATTTAAGCAAGCAACTGTGAACTTTGGGCTTTACCCATGCTCTCAGGAATAACGGTCCTTTCAAACACTGACTCATAGGGTGACCTCACATTGCTTAGGAGACAAGTCTTAAAATGAGAAGTCAGGCTTTAATCACAGTTGACATGTTATTGGTGGCTTGGAAGATTTTATTTTTAATATAAGGAACTGGCTTGAAGACATAAACTTCAAAAGACTCTGAAGAAAGCAAACAATTATGGACAAATCAGCTCTGCACGCACGTTACACCAGAAATCTAAGCACAGAGGGCAGCGGGTTGTCTCTTCGTGAACCACAAAGCAACTATTTTGCTGCTTACAAGTGTCATGTTGTCAGTATTATATTATCTAAAGCTTGCAAAAACAGATTAAAAAAAAAGATCCAGAATAATACAGCCTGGGGCCCATCACCTTCAGTAAGACACGGAGCAAATGAAGCCCCTGCATGCCACACCACAAGGTGGACAACTGCACACGCGCCTGCATGGGGGGGTCATGGCAGAGATGTATTTTAAAGGTACTACAAGTTCCAGCATGCAGTGCTGCTCCCCGGCCTGCTGTCTCCTACCTGCCGTGCTGGGACATGTAGTCTTCGGAAGCTGTACTGTGTATTAATCCCATCATTAGCACACGATTGCACCAGTTACGCTGCGTATTAATATACAGCAGTCATTTGGGATGCGTTCACCGGAGCTGCAGAAAAGGGAAACCGGAGACTTCCGTGCCGCCTCCTCCTCGTCTGCAGCAGTTTTCCCTCTTACTGCTCTTTGAGTTCGGCAAGGCGGCAGGGTCTCGTGCAAAGGAAAGAGGTCATTTTTCTTGGAATTCCACACCCAGTACCAAGTATTCCCGCATCCTGGCACAAAGTTGGGCACCGCCAGCATAATTTCTAGCTCAGTAATTTATTCAAAGCTTTATTTTATAAAGCTTTGAAGTAGATGGCTTTCCAGCGAACCTGTCATTTAAAGCTGCAAAATGAAGGCAGTGAAGAATGAATCAACTGCTACAGAACACCTGAGAAAGTTTTCCTGGAGAGTCTGACCCAAGATGAGTTTTGAATTCATATGAAAATGCAGTTAAACTGGGAAGCTATTCCTGTGATTTTTTTTTTTAAGAACAAGTAGTTTCCTTACAAAGGCAATCCTCTTTAAGACACTACATTTAATTTTCATTAAGTGTTTTCAGGTAAGTTAACTGACACTATAAAATTAATCCATGGAAAGAAAAATGCTGGCTTTGTCATATTTCTTGTGTCTGTCTCCTGTTTAAAACTCAAAACTGGGAAATATCAAAATTACAGTATTTATAGATATTGGGTCAGGCTCTTATGCAAAGTATAGGTGGCATTTATTTACATTTTTTTGCCCCAGCATTTTCATTTATAGCAAGAGTTTAGAATATAAATAATTTTGCAAGTCTAACACATCCAACCTAACAAAGCACTCAAGCAGATGTTTAGTTCCAGGTGCGCTTACAGCCATACTATTCAAAGCCTTGCCACGCTTGGCCCCTGAAATCTGATGTATTTCAGTACAATGCAGTCATGATTTACCAATTGATAGTCAAATGTTGGAGGAAGGCTCAGATCTCAGAAGTTGTTTAGTCAAGATGGATGACAGGGGTGACAATGCTCCTTGCAGCCTTCTGCTTGACCGGGGTACAGCTATCCTCACGGAGCTCGCAATACCGGCCTTTGCAATTACGCTCAGGTAAGGTGGAACCTTTCCTTGACTCCATTTTTGTACTCTGCTGTGTACGTTATTTATAGCTACAAAGCCAGTCTCTTTAAAGACTTCTCTCTCTCGAGACAGCTTAATAGTAGACTTTGGGTTAGAGGTCTTAAAAAGCAGCCAAAAAAAAAAGTGGGGAGGGGATTTAACCCCTAACTGAATTGTAGGAGTGGATACCTCACTTATCTTTCCCATCCCTAACAATTTAAGCATTTCTTTTTTCTAAAAACTTAACTTCCAAATGCCATAAGCATACAACTTAATCTTCATTCACTCTCCAGAAAATTAAGGCAGCCCAGCACCAAAAATAACCATAGGGCATAGTTTTGTGAGGCAGCAAAACTGACGTAACGGCTAGCTGCTCCCAAAAGGGAAGGTCATCTCCCTCCCTCTGCCTGCTCGCCTCTGCCCTGCCCTCACAGCAGCACTGGTGCTTCTCTGAGCCTGTTTGAGAAATGAAACTAAAAGGCGATTCTTCAGATTAAAAAGCGCACATTTTTATTCTGGTTAAGCTTCCTGAACTGTTTCACTGAGGAGCCAGACAAATATTAATGCCCTTAAGAATCGGCTGTAACTACAGCAACTCAGGAGTTGCCTTCTCCAGCCAACCCTGCTGCAGGGATGACCCCTTCTGGGAATTGGGCAGTGGGGACACAGCTGGGGTTGCAGCCACTTAAGCCATCTAATTTTATTTTGCTCATATTTGTGAGTCAGTCCCCTCGAGTGCCCGAAGAGGGATGGCGTGACCATCCTTCAAAGTGTTTTGAGCAAGCTGTAACAGAATGGCTGCAACCAGTGGGACTTCCTTCTGGTGGCTACATCCATTGTTTAATAGGACGAGATCTGAGGAACGTCCCCTGTTGTAAACACATTGAAGTGTTCACACAGGCATGAGTAACATCTGCTGCCCATATCTGCATGAAAAATTGTTTACTAGAGTGCAATCACATAAACTGGAGGCAGCTTCTTGGATACATATAAGAAGCAGCAGAGGAGGCAGGCTAGCAGGTCGGCTTCAGCCAAGTCTCTCATCATTACTTGTTTGGGATTTCAAAGAATTCTGGCTCTGGGCTTTCAGACAGTTCTGGATCTCCTCCTGCTTCCCGAGATCGGCACAGGGACCACAGAGAAATCCACACAAACACTTTCCAAGGTGCTTTTGCAAAAACTGCCCTGCTGTTAGGACCTGATGCACAGGCAGTCTACCCTGACTTACATGGGGGATTGTATCAGTCACTGCTTGCGGTAGACTTTGACCTCTGGAAGACAAACGAGAAAAAGCTCAATCCACAAATCCCAAGCACTTTTTATCTTGTTATACAACACAACAGTCACAAGGTCGCTAGTCACTTACATTTCATTCTCATTGCATTCGGCTACCAAGCACACATTATTTTGAAACAGGGATATTTATTTTTTTTTAATTATTATTTTTTAAATATGCATTGGGTATGTCTGCATCTGGCACGTGGGGACTTAAATACTTGTGTCTGGAGTCAGGGTCTCCAACCAAACAATGCCCGGCATTGGCAGAACAATCACTCTGGAAGGGTTATTATTTGAGTTATTACTACGATGGCTGTGTCATTATGTGACACAAGGCAATGACAGTTGACTACAAGATTAGGGATTGAGAAGAGCCCTTGTCTGAAGGAATATTAAAAAGACTGGGACCATTCTCCTCGGAGGGAGTGAATAGAAAAGTCCACAGTGAAGGTATTACAGAATGCATGGCCGAGAGATAGCAGTTTAAGAACTTTTGTTCACCTTATCTCAAAACATAGGAACACAAGAACATGAAGGAAAAAAAAGGTAAATTAAAAGATAAGCAACCACCTCAATGCTTTGCATAAAATATGGAATTCACTGACATGCAACATTGTGAAGAGCAAGGTATTGTTAGTATTCTCAAAGGATGGGCATAATTCAGCTACAAGTAAATATTTAACATCTAAAATAGAGGTTTTGGAAGGATTATTATCTACCAGTCTTCAGGGCACAAGTGAGCTTCTACCTCTTAAAATTTACAAGGAGATTTCTGCTAGGTATCCACCACCTGGAGAGCTCAAATAGAAGCGGGGGGGCAGAATTTATTCATCATAAAACCATCTACTCCAAAGAACTCAGGAACTGAATATAAACAAGACAGCTGATGGCTGTAGCTAGACAGAGGAAAAAGGAAGGCACCAGAGACCTTTCACGACTAGCAAGGCAAGCAGTGGTCACTGTGCAGCAGATGCCTGTTAATATCTAGATTCCAGAGGGGTTCTTGCATCCTCAACTTAAAGGATCTATGCTCCAATTTATAGAATTCAGGTATTTTAGTTACTAAGTGACAACACTGCAGAAGATAGTCAAAGGCTAACTCTCATCTCATCCTTAGCCCTACTTCCTTATCTTGGAATCTGGTCCACAGTGCCACTCGTTCTCCCACACAGCTTCTTTACTTCACTGCTTACCTACTCATGACGACTGAATTACAGGACAAAGGCTATTGTTCGCAGCAAAGGGTTTGTGGAACAGCTATTCTGGCACAGCTCCCCAGGTGGAGATACAGTTCATATAGGCAAAAGAACTCACTAAACCATCTCCTTAAAAGGCAAATTAAACCATCAGAATAAATCATCTCTACATCTTTGCTTTTTGCATGCCATCATTGCTGCAGGGTTAAGTCTGGGATTTTTACATTCCAACCTGCATAACTATTCTGGCAATACTAGTAGTTCCTTGACCAGGAAGACAAGATGCACCAGGAAACAAGCAAACAAAAAAAACCACCAGGAAAGAAAAAAAAAAAAAAAGAAAAAAAAAAAGAAGAGCTTGTTTTGTGTTCTTAACAAACTGCTTCTTTTTTTGTACATATTGAAAGAGAAGAATGAACGAATGAGCCATGAGCACTGGCTCTGTTAATAATGGGAAAGGGACTGTGTCCAGAAGTCACCTCTGGGATGGAGAGCAGCAGCTGAATAGCAGTACACAGCAACCCTTACAAAAGAGTTTATTTACTACGTGTACGGAACAAGGATATTATGTCCTAATGAAGCTATAGTGAAACACAAGTAAAACCTAAAGACATAAGCATAAACAAATAATCTAGAATTGAACCAGAATTCTAGATATAAGACCCCCCACTGTACTGGAAAGTAGCCTAGCAATTCATACACCAAGTCCAATTAATAATGTTCATTCTTCATTATCATCATTACACTGCAACAGGCCTCATGTTGGCCCCAGGAAAGGATATGAGTCAATCCTTGACTAACTAGCTCTGATTCACTAAGGAACCAACATATATAAAATCACTCAAGATAAAAAAACGCTAAGGTTTGCCTCACTGATAATCTATCTCATAGCTGCTAAGACTGGAGTAATACAGAGATGAGAAGGAGCAGCACTACATTGCTATGGAAACTAGAATTTTCAAAATAAATACCTTTGCAGAACTGAGGCTGCAGATCTAAAATAATCCATACTGTTTTCGAGGTTACCTCCCTTTGCCATGAGATCCATCCAGGCTGACCAGCCAGGCATAGACAAGAAGCCTGCATCTGGTGATATAAGATGTCCCATGGCTCATGTTCCAGTGCAGGTGTGGGCTCTGAATGGAAACCTCAGCATTTGGTCTGTTACCTGTACAATTTTGGCCTTTCTGTCACACAGACAGTCTGGTCCGGCCAGTGCAAAATGAATCCATAACCACTTAAGGAGGGAAGTGTTACTTTTATCCCACTACACTGATAATCCCAAATATTTGCAGAGTCTTTTTTTTTTTTTTTAAGTAAACTAAGACAACACAATATATAAAGCTTTGTGATGTTCCAATTCCCTTACACCAGGAAACTCCTTACCCTGCAAATGGCTCCACTGCGGTTGCCGTTCAGGGTATTCAGCCCTTTGCTCCCCATTAGTCCTGTTTTGGAAAGACAGTTGGTAACTTCCCCACTTGCGCCTGGGCAAAGGGTTTCTCATTTTAGACACACACGTACCTCCACACCCCACCTACCTAGTACCATCTCACTGATTGCTGCTGTAAACAAGTCGAGGCTCTAGAAATGCTGACTCACAGTGCTGGGACTATGGAAAATATTTGAGTTGCTAAAGAAGCGAAGCCCAGCAGGTTTCCTGCCCTTCCTCCTTATCTCTGAGCCCCTTGCCAACACAGGCTGTAATGAAGGACCTTGCTTCCTGAGAGGAGGCAGAGTAGGTACTTGCTTCCTAAAGATAGCTCAGATTCCTTTGACTTCACAGTTGCTAGCTAGTAATTGCAGGCAGGAGGAGAAAACCCCCAGTCCTTACAACCACAGGACTACAGATGTTGAGAGATTAATGGCTCCTGGGTAGGCTCTCTTGCCTAATGCAGCTCTGCTCACTTGGCTGCACTTCCTGGGACATAGTCAAGTTCCTTTAAAATGCCTTAAAATGCCTCGGTATCTGCTATGGAAGGCTATTCTTTACCTATAGACTTTACTGAACCGGATTTAGCTCCGATTCCTGCCTTCAGCATAGCTGAGTCAGTGCAGACAGGCAAATCACTATTTGCTTTGGGAGTGTTTGCCACCAATCGAGACACAGGCAAGCAGCACTGGGTGCAAATTATGGTTTACTGTGGGCATGCTAGCACAGGCAAGGAGAGGGACCTGCGCTCGCGCTGAACTGCAGTGATGGCGGAGAGCAGTGTGGGGAGATCTGCGCTATCTAGACAGGAGCCAGTCTGGGTACATTCTGCCTGTGTTAGCATACTGCTGCACCCAAACCAATCGGCTCTGGATTTCATCCAAATGACAAGCTGACTGCCCACCGCATCAACAGCCTGTTTTCCTCACTGGGAAATGACCTCCTGTTGCAAAAGGCAGAGCATTTAAGGAAACAAAGTTTTAATACCCACACGATTCACGTGGCAAACAACTCCAGAATGCCTAAGCAGGGAGCATTTACGACTGGCTGGGATGGGCAGGTTGCTGAGCTGCCTCCTCCTCCTCCCCCCATTACCTACGCAACTCATTTGCAAAGAAGCAGAGGCTGATGAGCTACATTTGCAAGCTGGGCTGGGCAGGGCAGGCCAGGGAGCAACTCTCACTGAATTCAAGGAGCAGGCTGTGGCGAGAGCTGTATTGCAGTGCTCAGAAATAAATGACTGTGCTAAATGGTCATGGGAGTGGTATCCAGTTGATTTTACCTATAACCTATTCTAACTACAGGCTGCAATCAACGTGGCCTGTAGCTTCCAAACGCACTAGAAGCGCACAACTAGGGATGCAGAGCTACCCTTTTTATTGGCAGCTTTCAGCTCAGCTTAGCTGTGCGTCAAATGAAATCCTTAGCGAGCTGATCTTGCACGTAATTCTCTCTATCCTTGTCAATTTGGAGACGCATTTGGCTGAAGTCTCCCTCTTTCAAGGCAACAGGAACCATTTTGTATAGATGGAGACTGGGGCTGGTCCTGCAAGGCGCTCACACTAGTTTAAAAGAACAGTAACTATAGTGCTTTTGCCCTATTTATAGCGCTCACTCAAAGCAAACCTGAGGTTCTGTCAGTCCTTCACCTCAGATGACTGCTGTTACAATGAAGATGGTTCAGTGTGAAGTTGGCCCTATATGATCAGATCATAAACACAGAACAGCTACTTAAGCAGAATGCAAAGAAAAGAAGCAACGATGTTGCTGGGCAGAGAAAAGCATTGCAAGAGCTTACAGATAGCCTCCTTTCTCCAAAGGCGCACGTGCACTGCTATCATTCAGTCACATTTTTCTCAAGCTTCCTGGTAGCAGCATCAGCAAGTGTGTTCAGTCACATCTGACTGGCTACAGGACTGTCCTCGTCTGACAGTAATGACCTGGCCTCAATTTTTCACAATTTTGTCACCTCCTTCCTCTCTTCCAGCACCATAAAATCACTAGGCATGAAACCTGCAGCACAAAGGAAATTCTCGCTAGCACAGCCTGCTGCAGTACACTTCCCTCAGCAATGCAGGCGACTGCAGGCATGGCAAACCTCTCATAACCTACATTAGATTCCCCTAACATTTTAAATCAGGCGCTTAATTTCCAAACTTGGCTGAGACTTCTCTCCATGGCCAGACTCAGTATACACAACAGAGACTAAAACTCTGAGGATCATGGTGAGTAGCTTTGCTCCTTTGGTAAAATGTAATGCTTTACAACAACAGACAGTTCAACCCCAGAAAAACAGCCTTTTTTTTTTTTGGCCCAAGAGCAAATATTGAAATCCCCCTAAAACAAGGGGCCATCCAGATTTCTCCGCATGCAAATTGTAAAAAGATCAACCCTCTGGTTGAATGGCTACAGCAAAACACACTTGACATTGCCATGGCTGTAGCCTCTGATCTGCCACTGACCAGAGGTGATGTCATGGGCTGTGTTCACTGTCTGGAAACGAAGACCAAGAAACACGCTGCTGTTGGCTGGCCGGGCAGTCCAGTGACACATCCTGACATGGGCCACAATGAGACAGAAAGAGGCAGCCTGATGCCTCTTAAACATCATGGAAATAAAACCTCAGGGAGAAGTTGTCTGTGTATAAGCACAGTAACTTGGTCAACATCAGAGGTCCGCCCAGGCCTTTGCTGCGTTTGTCCATCTCTCTTGCTGCACCTCTTTAGTCCTTTCCCACCCCTTAAGCACCTCTCTTTCCTCAAGGCTGATTACCTAATTAAACTGCTGCTGCTCCCCCTTTGTTTATTCAGTTTTACCTGCACTGAGCAGCAGCAAGAGTGCTTTCCCAGTGATGTTGCCAATACCTTTAAGAAAAAAGCTGACCTGCAAGCTATTTTTAGCCACATTGTAAAGTTGTGGAGCTATTTTGGTCACATCTCTATACTGTAAGCTGCAGGACGCTGACAGGCTCTGTTTACCCAGGGCAACAGGGGCTTTAACTGTGAATGAGAACGGCTTGTGACTTTGCACTAAGGCTTCTCTGCCCTTCCTCTGCCATAGGCCTCTACACCAAGATTTGATTTCTCATCATTTTAGGAAGAGCAATGCATCTTCCTGAATTCTGCTGGGATACCACACCCTGTAGGGCCTTTGCATTGTCGTCCTCTAAGCCTTCATTGTTTTGAGGCCTGCAGAAGGTGCTATTTATTCTGTGGGCTCCCTCACTCCCATTTGCCTCACTTGCTAGGAGGAGACAGGTGTAATTATGAGTCCACAAAGACACCGGACAAGATTTTATCAATCTTTTGCATCAGACCTTTGCAAAAGATCAATAATCATTAGGCTAGTGCTTGCTGAGAAGTTGGGTGCATGTAACTCAATGGGAGTAGAAGGACGAGCAGAGAGGAACCATTTGCATAGCAACATGTTGTTCTGAATACAGGCTGATGCCTGGGAGCTCTGGGGTCCATCCAGGGCATCAGGCAGAAGGTGCCTGGTCTAGACAGTTGTTTTCTCTAGAGTGCCCAGGGGTTGGTTGCCAAGTTTGCTGGGGCTATGCAGCAGGTGCAAAGCACAGGCAGCATAGAAGACAAAGCAACCAGATTTAACAGAATTGAACCCATAGATACAAAAGGAAGCTCGAAGGGTGGGAATTATGAGAAGAAAAGAAAGTACTGACACTGTGTGTTTAGGACAGGGACAGATGAGTCAGATCTATAAAGGAGGAACAAGGGAGTAACTGTATATGCAAGATTTTGAACAGCTGTCAGCCACCCCTCCCCAGAAAACTCCTCTTAGGACCAAAAACTCCTCTTACGGCTACTGCTGTTTTCAGCTATAGTGCACGTTTTCCCAAGACACTTCAGATAGGTGCACGACTCTTAATACCACTATCCTGTTTGGGGAAAGCCTCTCACGCCACAAGAGGAACGAACCAGTATTTCATTGTCAGATTTCAAAGTCTATCTCATGTATTTTTCCCCCAGCTTTCTTGTAGAGGTTCTTCTTTAAGAGTTCTCACACTAAACCTACATCCTGCTCCTAAGGTGAGCCACTCCTTACTCTACTGACGCAACTAGCACCTGTTTTCATGAGTCAGCAAAACCCACATCTCTCTTCCGCAGCAGGACTACTGCCTGCTAACAGGATGGACTGTCCCAGGCAAACACTGGCAACCTGTTGCAAACAAAGATGTGATTTAGAGAGCATCACTGCATTTCACTGGGTATTTCAGTGGAAGGAGCTGCTTTAACTCATTTGGTCCCAGGCAAGCATTAATCTGTCCATGTTACATATGCTATAATCTTTATGCCAGTGAAATCAACCGACCATCAACTAATATTTTATGACATGTAAATTAAAACTAGCTTAGTAAGAATTTAACTTTTTAGTCAATAGGTGGAAATGGCACAGACAGAATATATTGTTTAAGATGTTATTATTGTAGCAGGACAGAATGGAACTGCGGCAGTTCAGATCAGAAACAGAGATGTGTCCAGCAGCAATATGTCAGGACCTGTTGGGTCAAAAAGCTCAATGAAGTGTTTTGTGTTTCAGCTTCCCCCAGAGCTATGCACAAGACTAGCAGTAAGCGTTGCACAGTGAAAACATTTTGGTAAGATGAAATAACATAGCAACAGGTTGCATTTTTTCCCTGCTGAGCTTCAGCAGCCTTGCTTGGGGACACTGCATAAGCAGGATAACATACACGTCATGACGTGTCCATCAGGACGGACAGAACAGATAAACTGTCAGCTCCTGCATGGTGGACCTCTGGTCCTGCTAGCAGAGCTTTGCCAATGTAGGGAGTTACTAGTTTATCTTCCATCACCTGTCTAGATCCTTATATTTCATCCATTTTCACATAATTTATCTTGCTGTGAGAGCATTACTGGAATCATCAGTTGTCTCCACCAATTATTTAATGAAGACATTCTATCACCATCTCCACAGTGCAGATATTTTACTAGTAAATATAAAGAAAATGCGTTTTTAAATATTCCTACACCTGTTCTATTTTCTGGTATGGAAACACCAGGCATACAGTAACAAATCACAGGCAGCTCACCCCATAGACGTAGTCAGAAGTCATCCACCAATTGTGTGGATCCAGACAAGTGCACATAATATGCTTTAACTGACAACTGCAATTGTTCCAAGTCTCCTCTAGGGAGTGCAGTCGTAAAGGAAGAAATGAAAACTGCAGCACACATGCCAGCTGGTAATCGGTGACTCAGAACATTCAGGTAGTCACAAATGGTGTCAGTCCATTTTCAACGGAACCCAGGGAGCAGCAACGAGGTTTGAGACTGATGTAAGAGCAGGATTCTACTAAAATCCAAGATATGCTTTAGTATGTGAAAGAAAAGTCTGCCAAGATACTAAAAAAAAAAAAAAAAAAAAAAAATCAAGATGTAAATCAAGCAATAGGACTTAAAATACTGGATCAGTCATTTAACCCAACACATCCATAGTTGAATGCAGGTGCACAGCACTGCTATGGGGCTTCTGTCTCTTTCCCACTAGTATATCATGCTGCATATTCATCAGATCATCCAGGAAAGTGTGCTTGGTCTCAAAACATCATTTAGGGGCCTTGGCCTCTGTGCAAAGAGCAGCAGAGACATTCAGTTCTAGAATTAGCTGTATTTTGTGTGTATGCGCACATCTCTGCACTAGAAACTGGGCAGTCATCAACTTATTTCACCCTGGATTCACAAAACAGCTAAGCAGATAGTATCCAGCTAATCTTTGTGGTAAGGAATCATGGATGAAAATGCATAAGGTTGCCTATTTCCTCCTTACAAATTGCATGCATGCCTCAACTCTATGACCTTCTACACCTTCCTTAAAGAAGCACCAGAACATAAAATGAATCTGCTCAGAAGAGCAGCTTTGCCCCCCCCAAAAATAAAAGCCATGTTCCCAGTCCCCAAAAAGAGATAAAAAAAAAGAAAAAAAAAAAAAAAAAAAAAGGAATGCAGAAATCATAATACCATCCACTTGAGGCAAAGGGTAAGAGAACAAACTTGCCAGGTAAGAGTCTGGATAGGAAGAGCAGGTCTGCAGCAGGGACATAACTGCATTCAGACAGGTGCCAGGGTCCATTCCACAGCACAGCAGATGACACAGTGACTTCTGCAAAATTCTTTACTGCTTTGTGACAAAGCAGCTCTATTGCATTTCCTCAGGATGGTCCCTTAGCATCACCAGGACGGCACATCTTTAGAAGCAGGGTGTCTTTCTGTCCTGCCATACCACTCTACTTTTCTATGTGCTACAGAAGAAGCTGCTGTCACAATAACTAGGGGTTGCATAGTGATACATTGAAACAGAGATCTTTTGCAAGATTCTTGCTCTCTCACAGGGTGCCAGGCTCCTGGGTTCCTCATCAGAGTCAGCGAGGCGCAGCAGCTTTGAGGCTAGCGAGTTTTGGAAGCCAAGAGGCAACAACCATTGCTGCTTATGGATAAAGCTGCCAGAGACAACTTTGCCACATACAGAAATCATCTATAGCAAAACAGGAACAGACATTCCCATATCCTAAGGACAGTAACTGGATCAGTGGCCAGGGATTTCACTTTCAGCCAGGCATTCAAGTGGCAGCAGATACCTGTGGGGCAGTGCCAGCCTTGTGCTTGTCCCCTCTGTAGCAGGTGAGAGGATGATAGCTTCTGCTGTGTCTATTACTAGATGTGGGTTCTGCAATTCAAATGCCAGCAGCTGGCTCAGTTTAGGCTGAGCAGCGTTGCTAGTATCTGCTAGTGTGTAACAGCCCAGGGGAAGGAGGTAGAGGCACTGAGCACGGGCTTCATGTTTACTCAGCAAGCACCAGCTGAAAAGAACCATCTGATTTATAAACTCCTGTTGCCTCCCACTTTTTGTCTCATCATCACACTACATATCTAAGCTACACATGTAAGGTAACACAAGCTAATTCATTCATGCACTCCCTTTATTATAGACCCTCTTGCTGTTTTCTCACCTGTGTCCCTCAACCAGCACACCAGTAGCCCTATGTACTGACATAGAGAAGAAAAAAAAAAAGCCTCTAGAAGCTGTGATAAATAAAAAAAGTAATCATCAGGTCTTTTTCTCCCTTGCAAATAACAGCGTATCTCCTCCCTGACCTGTCCCATCCACTCTTAAGTTTTCCCACCAGCACAGATTTCTATTCCTGTCTTGAATAGTTACAGGTGCTTTTTAATAGAAACATGGGAAAAGCAGACTTAGCATTAAGAGATCCTCAGAAATCTGTAAGAATATTTCTGGTGAGGGCACATCTGATTTCTAGGGGGAATGTTTACGATGTATGCATTACCGCAGTCTCAGAACTTCATTCTCCACCTATTTAGGATTCCCACACTGGATTACAACCTGCCTTCACATATGAGATGTTGAAGCTTTCAATGAGGTCACACCAGACTCTGACAAGCACTGACGGGTGAGTCATGCTGCAGTAGCCAGAGATGCTAGCAACAGATTTGTTAATCTGTATGCAGTCTAACTCTTTTTCTAGTCTAGAATCTTATTCAAGAGTGGAACACAATGTCTCAGAGATAGGTGACTGTAGAATTGCTGAAGAGCAAGGCCACATTTTCATTACTGTTTTACAGATTATAATAAGAATCAGTTCCCGGGAGTATGTTTACAACAATACAAAATGTGTTGTTTTACCTATAAAACGGAAGTTCAAGATCCAGATGGGGTCAACAGCAGAACTATTCATTGCAGAACTGTTCATTACAGAACACTGGAAAAGCCACCATGCTAATAAGGAATCTAAGGGTTCTCAGAAGAGTTCCACCAACACTTGCTCCAGCAGTTTAAATCATCACCTCCAGCAAGCTGCTCTTCTACTGGCTACATCCCTGTACCAGGGTCAGCAGGTGTAAATACACATCTGTACCCCAGCCAGCCTAGCACAAAGGCCAGTGCAGGGACAGGATTGTTAGGTTTGAGTTTGATCTAAGACGTCTAACCATAACCCAGCAGGGTCAGGCACAGAGCAAACTCTCTTCTGCAGGTTCTGCTACAGAGCAGAGGGGAAACTTGTGAAAGACTAGACCAGGCAACAGCAACATCCTGAACTGCCATGGCAAAATTCAGTGGAGCTTGCCCATGAAAGCTTTGTAAGTGTGGCAACAGGGACCTAGAAAACCATAGACCAAGTGAGATATGGGGATCGAGTGCAGGACAGCGGAAAAAAATTCTTAATTTTGGCTAAACTATTGGACAGCCAGAAAAAGAACCAATAAGCAAGGCAAAGTACATCTAAAAGAACTTCTGTGGAAGGAGAACAAAGAAACAAGGTGCTGTTGTATTTTCATTGCTACAAAGCTAAATTAAGCTTCCTAAGTCAAACAGAGAAATAATTGTTTAAGACTTCTATTTAGAAGAAAGCATGAGCAGCAAATGCCAGTGGGACAACTAACACAAGGTGTCTTCTCACACAGAAAGAAAACCACCTGGAGATTGCATAAGTATAATGAGTTTCCTCCCAGTTTCACATTATTAGTCACCTTTCACCCTTCTCTGCCAAAGGCCTCTTCTTATACATCCATCCAAGGACCAGAGCCAAGACACAAGCCTGTCCTGTGCAGCTTCTTTCCATCAGTCACTCTTCAAGGTCAAGGCCTCCACAATACTGATCCTTGCTGCCCATTCCAGTTGATTTTTAATCAACTCCAGAATAAAACCCTTTTCAGCCCTGCTGTTGGGAAAAGATCCGAGATACCTGAACAGACCTGCCTTATACTCAGTTGTCATGGCCTGAAAAAACAGTTGGTTTTTGGACCAACACATTTTGATTTTGCTGTTAGAAGGGAGTCAAGAACATTGCTTGCTACCACTGTGTTTAAGAGACACCCAAACGTCCCACTTGTCTTTAAGCATCCAATCTGATATATCAAAGTGCAATGCATCTTGTGCTGTATCGGTCACAATACATTGTACTGATATTTTCTGGAAGTACTTCCTAGGATCAGTTCATTTGGCATGTATGTTATAAGCTATGTATAAAAAAAAGCACCTGAAAAATGACAGCTTTATCAGCTTACTGTTATTCTCTTGCACAGAAGGGTAAAAAGAATTCCTAGGCATCCCCGAGCAACACATATTACAATAAACCCTGACAGTAATCAGAGGAATGTACATCTTGCAAAAAGAGAAGTTTTGGGTTTGTTTTTTTTTCAAGTTCTGAAAATATTTCAAAGCAAAACCATAGCAAAGATCCATTGAGGAGCCCTCTCCAGCAGGAAACATGCCTACCTACAGTCCCTTGGAAACCTGTTTGACTCAGGTGGAAATGACCTACTGGCATTTATTTTTAATTGCCCAGCATGGCAGTTGCTGAGGAAGGAAAAGCTGTTGAGTCACACTGCAAGCCACTTTTCCACTTTTGTCTGGTTGCCCAGAGGGTAGAGTGGGACAGACAGAACACTGAGATTCTGTTTGTGCCTCTGACACTGATTTCCTGTATGACCTTGGTAAGTACTACTTCTTGTGCCACTGTTTCACCACTTCTTCACAGGTAAAACCACTCCCTTGACTCGTGGGACAACCATAAACGCACAGCAAGGAACACGTTTGTTTATCTAGTAAAGGTAAGAGAGAAGAGTGAAGCATTATTATTGTTGTCATATAATACAAAAGTGGTTATGTAATGGCATCAGTATTGCTTCATTTTTGTCATTACGACATAACAAACTGTCAGAGGGATACTGTCTGACATGGTATCTTCATCCCAGTGAATGTACCGAAGGGTTTACCTCACTGATACAAACCCAGATTACAACAATCTGGAAGACTCTGCCTCCTTTATTTTGACCAGCCTTTCTCTAGAACATGTTTTTCCTGTATAACCTTGTAACCCATAATAATGGCCCAAACTACACTGTAGGAACCATGGCAAGTTTCATGAGCTAATAAAAGCAAAACAATTTCTTACTTGTACATTTCAGAACTAGTCACACACTAAAACACACAAATACTTATTTTTGCTAACAGAGAACAAGCTGAAAGTTAGTTTCTAAATGGGTACGTAACACATACAAAGAACACATTCTAAAAATCTCAGTACCATGAAAGAATTAAAAAACCAAAACTCTAATTTGGCTAAATTACATTCTGCTTGCATACCAACAAATTTCCTAAAACAAAAGAATTGACAACTGCAGTTCATAACTGCTATCATAATTAATAACCAAATTTCACTGGCTCAAGTTTTACAATTTATTCTAAACTTCATAACTGTTTGCTTAAAAAAAGGTCAGATTAAAGCAGCGTGTGGACTGAAGGCTGAGGAAGGTACAACTGTGATTACAGCAGCTGAAACTCTGCCCTAATCACACTATTATCTTTCTTATCTACTGAAAGCATTTATAAAGCAATAGTTATTGTACTAGGCCTCATCACTGCTCTGAGTTAGTTCTGAACCTGCACCTTTGTGCTGCTGTAAGGAGTTTATACTGCTAGAGGTGTTGCCATTCTGCTGAGACTGAAAGCCAAGCTTCTCATCACTTAAAGTCATTAAAAAAAATAAACTATGACACTTCTAAAGAAGTAGGGGTGTTAACCCCAATGTCCTGGCCAAATTCCCAGCTTGAATAATTACAGTGTGCCTTGAATAAATTCTTGCCACTGTTTCCGTTGGACATAGTATTGTTCTCTACTTCCTCTCCTACAATATTATGGAGTGCTGATGCATGCTCTTAAAGGTCCTGTCTACACTAGGATGTCGTATGGGTCTACCCCAGGACCAGCTCCGTGGCAGAACATTGGGAACAATGTGTTGAAACCAGTTCTGCCTGTCAGCTGAACCGCTAGGCAATTTGTAATTTTTATTTATTGATGTTCTGGCACCTCCTTCAGATGGAATTAACTTTGGGTATAGCTATCTGATGGATAAACTGGTGCAAATCCCAGTTATGTATGCAGACATACATAAACCTGTTAGTTTTTCTTTAAATTAACTAAATTTGCATCAGGAAATTAGCAAGCTAAGGCAAACTAACTTTCTAGATGCCTACCATGATCATCTGAGAAGGCAGCAAGAGCATGAGTAGTGGCACAGGCCTAGAAAAGCATGCTACATGTGCCTATTTAGTTTAGCTAGCGACAATAAAAATCATAGTTTTAATACTGCCTGTTCCTTCAGGATTTCAGAGGACTTTTCCTAAACTGGTGGATGACAGTGTTTATTTTCAAAGCAGTCACTGAATACGTACCAAATGCAGATCCAGTATTTTAAGTAAAATACCTGATAGTCAATGGTAAAGCGTTATTCACATTTTTCTGCAGCCACCGTTAGAGACTCTAAGGATTTTTACCTAGAGCTATCATCTTTTTATATGAGTAACACAAAGAACTGAGGCCCAGACTCTCTGCTGGTGTTTGCTGGGTTAGCTCCATGGACCTCACCAACCGAAGCTTTTACTCTCATAATTCATGAACTGTAAAGGCAATTTGCAGGAATAAGCAGAGCAAGATTCAGAAGAACCCGATTCTCAATTCCACCTTATGACCCCATGGGTAGATCACTTCCTCTTACTGCTGCGTTTAGTTCTCCCATCTGCAAAAGCAGATGATACCCACTAATTTGACAAAACAAGTACAAGAACAAATTTATAGTGATAGGCCATGCCAAGCAGATTCGTGTTAAACAGCATTGTTCTAATATTTGAAAATACAAATATTTACCTTTCAAGTATGTCCTTAATTTACCCAGAAGCATGCTTCCAAACCTGTATTATTTTAGAAGACAGAAACTGTAGTTTGAGAAAGTGGATGGTTTTATTTTTGTGCCATTACAAAAATGCCTTTTAACTTGTCAAACGATACGCTACAAATATCTTTGGCAGATGAATGAAACCAAGTTTCCTGTCGTAGCTGCCAACTTCAAGGTTGAGATAATCAGATAAACCTTTAGTTTGCCTCTCCCAATACTTACAACAACATATGTTTGAAGTGATCCACATTTGTCTGACTTCTCCTATTGGGATTTGAAAAGGCAAAGTGTCAGACCACTGCACGACACCTTTGCAGAACATTAGATGTGGTCTGCAGTTATTACAGCCAACCTCTGCTCTCAGCTTTCCTCAGGTTTCCCCCATCCCAGATTAAATAGTCCCCAGTAGCTCTGCTTGGCGAAATGTAAATGCAAAGTTTAGATAAATAGTATCCAGTGTCATCCTCAATGCCTGCTGGATACAAAGCCTTCTTATGGTACAAAACACCTGATAGTTTATGGGAAAACAGGAAGGAAGTTTGTTTTGCTTGTTTTATTTCAGCGGTATCAGTAATACCGGATTTACAGAATTTTACTATTTCCTATTGAGGACACCTCAAAACTGTGAATATTTGCAGGGAACTTTATAACTGAGAACACCATCCCTTCAGACGTAATCCTGAATTTAAAATTGGAAGCAATCCCTACAAACTTTGTGTCTTATGTAACGGTTTCTATTAATTTATTATCAGGATGTCAGTACAAATTGTTATTTTGATGATTCCTTGCCCCTACACTTCTGAAAGGGAAAGCAACTATAAACACAAGGGAGACTGACCTCAGTGATTTCCTCTGTTCAGACAAGAGCACAATGCGCTTAAACACCATGACAAGGAGAGGTGGACTGTTTAGAATTCCTCCAGCTGTAATCTACAGTAAAAACAAATAAACAAATACGTGACTACAAGACGCGATAATTAATCCCTACGTGAAGCCAACTGTTATCTCTACTTCATAGATGAAGATAGCAAAGCACACAAAGGCTCAACAACCTACCAAGTTCAAAACCCACCACTGAGAGCCAAGACCACAGCTCAGGAGGCCACGTGCTTGGTCCATGAGATTTTATTTTATTTTACTCCCCCCCCCCCCCCCCCCTCTTCTGTCCATAAACCGGATACAGTTTGGCCAAGGGCAGACATTCTGAAACGCACCCATTTGGTCAGGCCAGTTGCACAAGAGTCAGCACAAGCAGACACCTACCACCTCCTGGGATTATCGCCTGTAGCTGAGCTGCTCTGGGTGAGTAAACCGGCTCCCCTCAGCCATGTCCTCGCCCCCAGCTGGCCTGCTCCACGCCTGCCTGCCCCAAGCCCACCATCCCCTGCCACAGCTGCCCCCAACATCTCCCACCTGCCTCCAGGCCTCTTCGCCTGCCTTCCTTCTCCGTCCCCCCACACCACATCCCCAAGCCCTCCTTCTCTCCCGCTCCTCCCCAGAGCCCCCAGACGAGCTTCCCTGTGCCTTTCCTCAGTTTCCCCGTTCCCCTTCAACCCTTTCCTCAGTTTCCCCGTTCCCCTTCAACCCTTTCCTCAGTTTCCCCGTTCCCCTTCAACCCTTTCCTCAGTTTCCCCGTTCCCCTTCAACCCTTCCACCCCCCTCGCTGAGCTCCCACCGCTTCAGCGGCACCCCTCACCCCCCCGCCCCCACCCCATCTTCTCCCTCAGGCCTCTCTCCCCTCAGTCCCTCACGGGCCTCCCCCAACCCCTCACCCCCCTTCCAGCACCCCCCTCCTCACAGGCCCCCCCCCGGCTCCCTCCTCTCTCTCAGCCCCCCCCCCCAACAGTCCCCCCTCAAATTGCCCCAGTTCCCCCCAAATCGCCTCTCTCGCCCCCTCCTCACACAGCGCCGCCCCCCGCCCCTCCCGCGGTGAAGGGGAGGAGGAGGCGGGCGGCGGGGAGTTGGGGGGGGGTGGGGGGGGGAGAGGGCGGCGAAGTCTCGCGAGAGGGGCGGGCGGGGGCCGTTGGCTGCGGGCAGCGCGGAGCGGCGGCGACGGAGCAGCCGGAGCCCGGGCGGCGCTGAGGGGAGGCGGCAGAGCGGGCAGGCAGCCATCCCGGCGCGGCGCGGCCCGGCCGAGGGACCCGCTCCGCCGCGGCAGGCACGGCCGGCGCCGCCCGCCCTCCCTCACGCCGTGCCCCCGCGGCGCGGCGCGGCCTGGCCGCGGTTCGGCGAGCGGGGCCCAGGCGGCGGCGGCCGTGGTGGTGGTGGCGGCGGCGGCTGGGAGCTCCGCCGCGCCTGCCCTGCCATCTTAGGTGCCGTGCCCCGCCGCCTTTGTGCCCGCCGCGCCCGGGCACCCGCGGGGGCCGGGCCCGACGCCCCTCCGGGGGCGCCTCCCCCCGCGGGGCCGCCGCCCCTTGCCCCGCTCCTCCTCCTCCTCCTTCTCCTCCTCCTCCTCCGCGGGGGGCCGACCGGCGCTCCCAGCCCGGCTGCGGCGGAGGGTAAGGCGGGCACCGCGACGGGGGGCTCGGCCGGGGCGGGTCGGTGGCGGGGGCGCCCCCGGGAGGGGTGAGGGAGGAGGAGGCGGAGGAGGATGGATGGTGGTGGCGGCGGGAGGGGGGTGGGGGAGGCGGGCGGCCCGGTGGGGCCGGCGCCTCCCCCGCCGCGCTCTGCGGCAGTGCCGCAGGACTCGGGGCTGCCGCCTCGGCCCCGCCGGCGGGCGCTGAGCACCGGTGGGGGGGGAGCGGGAGGCGAAATGGCGCTTGCCTCGGAGGGGCGGCCGCCGCCGCCGGTGGGGTGTTCCCCGCGGCCGCCGCTGTCAGGGGCCGCCAGAGGCCTAGGGCTGGGGCCGGGCTGCCGGCACCACCGGCCAGGCGTGCCCCGCGCCTCCGGCCTTTTTGTCTGCGCCGCTCCGGTGGGCTCCTTCGGCCGAGTCCGGAGCCCCCCCCCGGGGGTGGGGGGGAGGTGGGGGTCCCTGAGAGACCGGCGCGGATTCCTGTCCCCTTTTCCCGCCCCCCCCCCCCCCCCCGTCTTTTTTTTTTTTTTTATTATTTTTTTTTTAATGTCCCCCTTCCCTGCCCCTCGCTCCTCCCCAAGTGGTGAGTTCGCCGTGTAAATACCATTTGGGTGGGTGCTGGTATGGGGATTTGGATGAAAGTGACCTATTTTAAAGACCCTTTTATTGCTGCTTCCCCTCAGCAGTGCATGTGGCGGCCGATTCCGTTAGCCAAATAGCGTTTCCCAACCATTTTAATTTGTCAGATTAAAGCATCTCATGGAGGCTGGATTTCTGTAACCCGTGTGTGGCTGTGCTTTTAGAAATACCGTTCAGCCTGCTTTGCTGCAAGCATCTTTGGAGCATCCGAGCTCACCTTTGTCACTGCAAAAGCAGAAATAAATGTAAAGGCGATACCTGGGCGCCTGGAACATGCAGTTGTACCATTGTGTTGGGTGCGGTACAAGAAAAGGGGGGGGGGGGGGGGAGAAGAGAACCAGGGATTAAAATGGTTGTTGTCAAATGTAGATCTTTATGTGTCTCAGGAAAAATGACGGAATGGTATTAGTCTGGAGGACTTTATTTTCTGAGAAAAACGCTTTGTGTTTATCGTGCGTGCCTCTGCTGCTTATCATGGTATGGAGTAGTTCATTAGGTGGCATTTTAGTGGCTGAGTTGGTTAAATAGCAGTTGCATTAACTAGTTGGACAAATTGTGTCCTTCACCTTTGACTATTGCATTTTGAGAGCCCTTACAGTAGTGTGTCCATGCATGCCAAGGACGGATTAATAAGATGTTACCTAAAGGTTTGAATGTTATCGATTCCTTACTATTAATGCTATTTATAGTGCATTTGACATGGCTCTTGTTTTATGTATTTGGATAAAGGTTATCAGCTTGGAATGCTTCAAATGAAATGTTCCCCAAATACCACCCCTAATGTGTTTTATATATATATATATATAATATATATATATGCTGTTGAACAGTATAGTTCAGATCTTCAGTGTCTGAAAAATACCTTCAGTAGACAGCACATCATAGCAGTGAAAACACGGTGGAAAACAGTGATATATTTTGACACTAGTGAAGGTTTGTTTTCATATCTCAGGATTACAGAATAACAACTTCTGTTGCAATAAATATTACTTTAGATACATTTTTTCTTGAAACTACTTTGAGCGTACATTTTTCTTGCCTTTGTGTCTGTTCATAGTGAGCATGTCATAGTTTTTGCTACTTATGTCCAAGGGCAAACCTAATCAACGATTGGTTTGAGCCTTCATATTAGATTCTCCACAACATTGGCCTAGTTCTGACTGGTATGCTTGCCATATTTAGGACTCCTCTTCCTTTTATCTGAAGACTGAAATACATTGATAAACTTGAACCTTAATTTGTCCTTTGAACTTGAGAGAATGTTTTTCTCCTCTGTTAAGAATGTCTCGCTGAAGAGAAAGTGATTCTGGTAGAAGAGCTTAAATTAAATTTAATCCTGTTGAAACACAACTGCCTGAAGTAAAAACTCCTTGGATAGTTTGATTTCCTTTTTTTTTTTTTCTTTTTAGCTAGGCTGAAATTAAGTGGTGCATGTAGAGGACCAGATGTTGGCCTTAAAACTATCTACAGATAAGGTGACTTAGGCCTCAAGTTAGACTATTGGAAAAAGTTATCTATCATATGTCCTTCCATTAAATTCTGGTGTAAGCTAAGCTGGAGAATTTTAAATGTTTACTTCCATCTAAATAACATTCCCATTTGTGCAGCTTTCATCTTTGCCTGTCCAGTATAATTCATCAGTTTTTGATAGATAGAATAACATATTTTAAATGAGTTGTAAGACAGCCTCAGTTTTTATGCTTGGTGAGATACATTAGAAGAGAAGTAAATATCACACTAATAATTAGATCTTCAGATGTATCCTAGTAGTGGATTTCCTGTAATGAGGATGTTTTGTAGAGAACAATAGATATGGCAGTGAATTCAGAGATTTGTTTTAAAGATGTTGTAGGTAGCTGACTCTGCAGTAGTGAGTTCCACTTCGACAGACCGTTGCATGCTCAACAGGAACATTAGGTGGTTTCCAGGTACTTCGTTTTCAGGTGCTAATTCTCTTTCTAGCTAAGACAGACCGGATGTACTACTGCTGTTGTCTCTCTCATCTATCTCTTCTGCAAGGATATACTTCTACTCTACCTTAATAGAGACTACAGTCATTTGCAAAATATGCCTCGTATAAGTTTATTTGAAGGTGTAGATGTTTTGTCAAATAAGGAAATGTTTAGGGTTGATCTGGCTCTCTTTGTGATCCAGAAGTGGTAAGGAAGCTATGATAAATATCATTGTCTTATTCCATTCTCAATGTATTTTGGAGAACACTTGTATAATCACTAAGATCCTATCTTAGAAGCGTTTTCTGTTGTCTTTCTGTTCATATTAAAATCGCGTAAACAACCTGTTGTTATGTTGAAGTGCACACTAGAAACTACAAAAATCATTGGTATTACCAGTGGTGACCCAGGCTCTTGTCTTCTGAATTACGATGGTTATGGGTGGCCATTACATTTTTCGTGTTCAAGTATGCTATATAGTGTGAAGGGTTTTAATTTTATTTCCTTACGTGAACCTGGACAAAGGGAAGAGCTTAACTTCAACCCTGGACTAGAGTCATGTCTGCATTAGAAAGTTATCCCGTGTCTGACAGCAGGGTTTCAGTTATGGGTAACGCAGATGTCCTCCCTCGGTTAACCATGTTTGAGACCAGCTTGCCTATTGTGGTACAGCGAGGGATGATTTAATACCTTCTGAGACTGACGGCTGTCCTTTCTTTTGAATGCCTTACTCTTACAAACTGCTCATTCTTGACCAACATGACACAAGATGAAACCCTGATCTATGCGGTCTTGTGCTCGCTGATGAGTTCCTGTTACATTAGAAGTTGATTTAGCTGCATGGTCCCATCCTCCACCTGCTTTTCCATGTATGTCATTCTGTTGGCACGGGTCTTTGCCCTGGACCACACCAGCAGAAAGCTAACCTAAGGAAAAATGCAATTTTCATAGAATCATAGAATGGTTTAGGTTGGAGAGGACCTTAAAGGTCATCAAGTTCCAACCCCCCTGCCATAGGCAGGGACACCTCCCACTAGACCAGGTCACCCAAGGCCACGTCCAGCCCGGCCTTGAACACCTCCAGGGATGGAGCCTCAACAACCTCTCTGGGCAACCTGTTCCAGTGCCTCACCACCCTTAAAGTGAAAAACTTCTTTCTGGCAATTTTGTGCGAGCTTGGTGGTGTGAAAAGGCTCAGTGCACAGTTAGGTGATGCTAGAGACAACCCAAGGGGCTGGGCTGCACCCTGACAGCCAGCAATTAGATCAGTTTATGCTGCCATGGAACCACCGCTTGATCAAAGAGAAATGTTTGGAGGCAGAGATGGTTGGTGGCACCTTTTCCTAAACTTGTAGTAGTTAGGTTTCAGGATTCTTTGATTTCATTGTTCTTTAACATGCTGAGGAGTTGCTCATCATGCATTGATTTCTGTGTGGAGAAGAGACTGGAAAAAATCCAATGGATAAAGGGTCAGAAAACCACTAATCCCCTCATGTGAAGTTCCAGAGGGAGCTCAGCTGTGCAGAGCTGCAAAGCAGAGTCCTTCCTGTGAGAGCAGAACTTAAAATATAAAAACGTGGAATCAGGGGTGAAGTGCAAAGTGTCTGAGGGGAGAAAGTGTGCACAAAACAAAAGGAAAGGATGGAGAGCTGTTTAAAAAGCAGTTGGCTTTTAGACACTGTATTCCCTCCTTCTTGTCTAAGTGCTCATTTGCAGTACAAAACATGGAGGAAGGAATACTTTCTGAAGGTCCTTAGAAACACAATGGACAGTAGGCAGCACAATGGGTGCTCCAAACATGGTTTCTTAAAGCCGTTTTTAAACAAATATTTGGTGATCACTGGAATGACAGTATTTTTTTAATTACCAAAGGGGAGCCACTGAGAACTTTCAATACTTTGTCAGAAATTAGTGCATTGTTACTCCTGACAATTACTTTTTTTTTTTGTTTTACATCCTGCTAAATCTTGGTTTCTTTGCCAGAAGAAAAGGCAAGGTAGCCACTGTAAACATAGCATGAAATTGCCAAAGCAGCAATAAGTTTTGTCTAAACAGAAAAGTTTCTCCAGTTTAATGGGAGCTTGCTGAGCCCAGCTATGCAGTTAGTTACGCACCTACGTTGTAGCTTAGAGATGAGGTTTTCCTTCTCTTCGGGATATGGTGAGGACAACGCAACAGACATTCTGAGTTACGGTGATGATGGCTTCTTAATAGGAGCGGACAGTAGCTAATAGTTTTGCCTGTTGTATTGCTTGGCTAGAAGCAGATTTGATTTTTCTCTGTGGGTCAGGATGGGGTGACAGCATGAGATTTACATATTGGATATTGTCCTTAGAATGGAAAAGGCTGGAAATGTTTTGTTTCGGGGAAAACTTAGAACTTGAGGAAAGAAGTAAAAATCACAGAACTCTAAAGCTGGCAGGCTCTGCAGTTTTCTGTGCCTGTGATCTTCCACTGACCCTTATTACAGTCCTGGCTACAGCCATGCAAATATTTTCTTTAGAGTGAGATGTAATTTTATAAAAACAATTTTCTCCTACGCTCATCGAGTGTAGCGTGTTTACAGGGCAGCCTTCTATCAGAATGTGGGTGAGTGGTGCTGGTGAATTTAGTTGGAAGCTTTTGCTGTATGTCAGTGATGTCAAGCCATATCTGAAAAGTAAATTTTGATGTTTAATGTTATTCTTGGAGATTGTTGCTTACAGCTTTTAGACTGAAAGCCAGTGTGTATTATACCTGAATTCTTAAAATGCAAATAAAGTTGTTTTCAGTCTTTTACTTAGTTCAGCTAAACTTCAAAACCTGTTTTTCTTCCCTTTACTCTGCTGCCATTCATTGAGCATCAGTAGACACACTTTTTGAGGGATTAGGTCCTGTAGGGTCAGTCCCTCTCTTTGCATCACTGGTTGAGCTTCAGTTCTTTCTGGTCTGGCTGATTTCTAACCTGAGGAAAGCCTTGAGATCCAGGAGCATGGGAAAGTGGAATAAGCGAATGCAAGTATGTGGAAAGGGTAGGGAACATTTCTTGTAACAGTTTTTGGCTTGTTCCCCATCCATGTGTTCAGTTTGTTTTCCAAGCATCCAGCAGTCCTTCCTCTTCCCTGACATACTGCTACGCAAAGGCAAAGCCTGTTCCCAGAGAATTGTTGTATTGGGATTTCTTGGAAAGAGTTGCATGTGGTATTGCACGTTTGTTATTTTTGCCTTCCTCTCCCCCTTCTTAACAGGCAATTCTTATTTCCCGCCTCAGTCCCCTTTTAATTGGCGACTGTCACTCCCTCCCCCAGCCGAAGAGATGAGAAGAGAGGTTATTTTTGCTAACGCTGTTTCTCAAATAGGCCACGGGTATACAGTAAGTAGTGCAGTAACTTTCTCCATGGGAAACTGTCAGTTATTAGGATTTCTCAAGCTGTGTCCCGGTGGCAGTGCAACATGTTTCTTCTGTAGTTCTGGCTAGCAGTTGTCACTAGCGCTAGCTCCTCCCAGTTCCCACTTCCTTGTAACCCAATCTGAATAAAGATCATGGGATTTGAATGTGCCTTGCTTTGCTGCTGCTGCTCTGAATGTTTGGGTTGTTTCTTGTGTTCTTCGTGAACTGTACGCTGCGATCTTCGCCTTTTTGGCTTTGCCTGTTCCAAAAAGCAGTTGACAGTTGTTAAAATAGGTTCTGG
Source organism: Vanellus vanellus (assembly GCF_965231255.1). Taxonomy (NCBI): domain Eukaryota; kingdom Metazoa; phylum Chordata; class Aves; order Charadriiformes; family Charadriidae; genus Vanellus; species Vanellus vanellus. The sequence continues at coordinate 7,782,258 of NC_138924.1, forward strand.
GCCAACCATGATTTGATGCGATTAAACTGTGTTAAATCGGTTCCAGAACTGTTTCTTGGCCTAGATAACAAACTAGTTAAACCCTGGTTTTGAAATCTATTTATGTATGATTTGGCCCTGTGCCCCTAGGTAAGCTGTCTACCTCTTCAAGGGTCAAACAGAGCACAAGATCTATGCACAGCGCGTGGTCTTCTGCCTTTGAATCCACCACCCTCCCACATCTCCTTGGGCTTTTTTATTACTCCTTGCATATCGAAGTCTTGTCTTGAGAATTATGTATAGGACTAACTGCAGTAATGTGGTTTCACCACCTGTAAAGACTAACTGTGTTGCAGTTTTTGCAGTCCTGTGTTGCCAAGATTTTCCCTGGCATCAGCTGAACTGGTACAAACCCCACTTTATACTTGCTCAGGACATCCTAGTGTGCAGGCATGCTCCTACTTTAAGGTTTTTATGAAGGTTTGCAACTTTAATTAAGAAAGAGGGTAACCTCGGCCTTGACAAAATTTCATGCTGGCTTCTAGAACTGTGTATCAAAGTTGGGAAGGAAATAATGATCCGTTTCAGAGGCAGTGCCTTGCTAAGGATGCCAAGCTCCATTTTTATTATATGTTAATTGCCATATAGGCAAACCCTGAACTCTTACCTGGGTTTTTGGCTTCATTTTCCTTCTTCCCTTTCCACACAAAACCCCCTCTAACCCATGCTTTGAAGTATTTAAAACTAGGTTAGTCTCTGGCTGGAGGTGTGTGGTAGAACCTCCTGTTAATTCTTGCTGGGACCTGCCCGTTTTGCAGCAAGAATGCAGGCAAACCCATCTGAATGCTGATCATCTGTCCTTTGTGGAGGATGGAAGATTATTTTCCCTTCATTTGACACAATACTTGGGCAAAGGAATCCTAGAGCATCTCCATTCCAAAAGCCACGCCAAGTGCCCAGAGCTGTACAAGCAGGAGTTTGTGCCCATGGAGGTGGGGGAAGATGCTCAGTCTGAGCTTAGTTGTTTGCATGACAATCAGTGGAGATATTTGCTTCTCTCACTATCAGAAGATGTTGCTGTGAGCTGCGAGCTCAGAAGTTGACCACATTCTTACCAGATCAACCCACACAGCAGTCCTGAACTGGCCACAGTCTTCAAAATTTCACTCTTGCTGACTGGGAAGACAGAGCGCGGGGCCCCAAACACTAAAATAACCTGTACTTAAAAAGAGGTCATGATGCATACTTTTAATCCAAAATAAAATGTTACGGAAGAAGTAAGTTCTCATGCTCACCATTACTTTAGATTTCATTGCAATACTGATGCAATGAATTTATTTGTGAAAACAAGACTGGGCAAAATATTTGACAATAACAAGCAGACTGCTTTGAATACTAGACTAACATGGAAATAGTTTTTTTACTTATAAAGAACACGAGTTACGTTCACTAGCTCGTAATTAGTTGGGAAAACATTAAGAGCATTAAAGAATTATTTGCTAGTTTATTGAAAAAGATTTGACGTGCAGTTTTTAGTGCACACTGTTTTTTAAAATATTTTGGAAACGTCCCTACATTTTCCAAAATATTTTAATGGTGGGTGCTTTTTCTTGAATAGCCCCTATCTCTTGAAAATATTAATTCACACGTTATTTTAAGTATCTTGTATTTTCACCTGTTGCAGGAATTGGTAGTTGTGAGCGGCTGTGCAGGTGGGCCATCACATGGGGCTCTAGAATCTTTCCGCAGTGGCTGATCCAGCACCAGGGTGTATGATCCTCATTTGAGTAGTCTTCCCATTGCGCTCTCTGGTATGGAAAATTAATTACTGTAGTGACTATAAATTGGTATAATCGCTATGCTTTTTGTAGGTATTACAAATATTTTTATGTTTAAATAGAAATAGCTATCATTAATATTAATATGATGAGAAATGAAATATTAATACACAAATAGAATTTTAAGTAAGCTATAACACAGAAAGATTATCTTACATACATGATGGTTTTTATACTTTTCTCTGAGTTGGCAGCATAATAATAGTAATTCCCAGTTCTGAATTGCATCCATAAATCTCAAGGTATTTTAAATGAATTGTGAATGCATATTTATTTTTCACATTTACAAGGTGGGGATACTGGAGTACAGGTAAAGGAGTGAGTGATTTGCCCGGCATAGCTGGTGACAGAGGTAGAAGAATTTGCCTGCTTGGTCTCCAATTAACAGCTGACCAGCAGGACTCCAGTACCTCCTCGGTTGTGAAGTAGAAGCAGAAGTGTACGAGATGCTGTTTTGTCTGTGGGCTGTGGTGGAACAGCACAGGCCTCAAAGTTCAGCAGCACCACCTTCCCAGATTTCTTCCTGAAAGTCTGGCTGGCCTACTAATAATGCAGGGGATTGGGTTTTTTGTTTCATCGTATGAGCACTATGCAGATTTTTCTTATCATAATGGCAATTTAATGCCGTTCGTGACCGAGCTGACTAAATCTTGGAATCGGTAATACAGTATGTTACTATGTGTTGCCTTTGCAAACACACAAAAAAAATCTAATTATTATTTTTAAAATAAATCTGAAAGGGACATTTAATGCATTGTAGATCAGTCCTTGAACCTGATGAACAACAAACTAAGTCTTTTCATTTTGGGAGTCAGTCACATGCCGGGATGAGTGGGGACAACTCAACCTAAGTAAAAAAATACTATTGTGCGTATATAATTGTAAGACTTGGGGATTGTCTAGACATCTTTATGGAGATGTGTGTCCTTTTGTCCTGTTTGTGCAGTCCTTACTACAGCTGAATCTCACATCTTAAGCATCTAGTCCTTGTGTAATGCAATTGCACACTGCTGTTTATTCTCACCTGATGCACTGGGAAGGAAGAAGAGCTTCCAGCCCCTGTACCTGTCAGGAATCTGTAAGCGTTGCTGACCAAGCCATTGCTTAGCTCACCATCACAAGTAACTTTCATCTGTTCTAGATTCTACTTTAACTGTCTCTGCGGAGAGGTTTACAGTGGTGATACTCATTTAAAGCATATCCGTGCAGTGGAATTGCTGGGGCTTATTTGGAAATAATAAAACTAAGGCTTTTGTTGCTTCAGTCATGGTATTTTTAAGCACGAATAACACAAAAAGCATAAAAACCTCAAAATTTGAGTACCTTGTGGAAGTGCTCAATGTTTTGGGACCTTGGTTTTTTGAGGGATTTTTGTTCAATGTTGCCACAGCCACAGAGTATGAAATTTAGCAAGTTTTGTCCAAGATCTGCGTTCAGCTTTGGAACTAATGCTAGTTTGAAATCGTTCGTACCTGTTTATCGTGTGCATTGCAAAATTTACCTACCTATTTACATAGGTGTTGGGGCAACAAGGATGATACAGACTAGCATGAGTGGTACGGAGCAGCATGAGTGGAAGGAGAGTATGGTGTGAGTTGTGATTCTGCTTGTCTGCTTATTTTCTGGTTTGGAGGCATTGAGCACCTGCTGATTTAGGGGTTTTCTATATGTGATTTCATGCCTGCGATTAGCATTTCTAAGGGCATGACACATATGGTCTCACCACTGAAATATGTTCTGTAAATATGTAAACAGAAAATTACAGAGGTGGTCATTGTCCGTCTGTCCTGACTAGTCCCAGAGGGAACCCAACAGGACTGGGCACGCTTCATTGGGCCCACCCGATATAACAGGTTTCAGACTTCAAACTGAGGAATAAAATTCCTTCTCCAAGTGGAGTTACCACCTCCTTTTGATGCTTCCTTAATGGCAGTTGCTTATCTCATTTTCTTTCTTTTTAATCAATCTTTTTAAATCTTTTTAATATTTCGATAGCGTATTCCAGTGTCTTCCAAAGTCTTGAAGTCAAACTCTATGGAAAACTTCAGCTGCTTCACAGAAATCTGTAATTGCATTTTATCTGAAATCAACCATTTGTTATGCCAGAATTTCTCGAGATAGATGATGAATATTAACAGTAGGACTTGTCAGTTCTGGGGACATGTGAGATCCTGTACAATGGTGTCTTGTTTAAAACATTTTTCTGGACAAAATCTGAGAAGGATACCTGGTTAGTTGATGTCATTGTTGGAGCATTGTTACTAAATTAATAGCAAGGTTATGTTTGTTTTGCTGCTTTGAGAAATTATTAGCCTTCTCTCTGGTACATCACATTGAGCAGGCTGCTAATACTGATTAACTTGTGCATAAGGTGGAGATGACAATCTCCTTAATTTCATATTTAATTACCAAAAAATCACAGCAAAGAGCTATCGAATGACTTGTCACCATCGCGCTGTTCAGTAGCAGCTATCAGTGGAACCATGTGAACCCTGAATATTTAATATCTTCCCCTTCTATAATTCTCCTTTTTTCTTTGCTGTTTTTTGCTGTTGCTGTTTAAAATTAAGTCATAAATCGTTAGGAGCAAGGAAAATGTTCATGTACTGTCTAGTTTGGTGTCTTGAATCTCCAAGAAGCATCTTCCAAGATTCTATGGATATTTCTCGCTTAAAACCTTTTATTTCTGAGCTTGCCAGTCATGTCAATCTGTTGAGTTCAGGTATTACATGAAGCATAAATCTCCTTGTGACGTGGAGCAGTCAGTGCACATGTTCTAGCATGGGCCTCTCCTGAGTTTTAATAAATACAGACAAGGTACGAATGCCTCCTCACTGCAAGAGGCGTGGTTTTTCCCTCTGCAGGTGCCACCTTCTGCGTGCTTACACATCCAGCGATTCCTCTGGCTCGGGTGTAGCATGTGTACTTCCTCTGCAGGAAAGATGCTTCTTAGAATGCTTACCTCGTATGGAAGAATTAATTTTATAAAGCCTTTAAGCAAGAGCAGTTTCCAATTTACAGCGACTTAAATATGCTGTGCTTTGATTTGTTTCATCATGGTGAAAGCCACTTGCCTGTGTAACTCGAAAACAATAACACGGGGATAAATAAGCATAAAACAATGTACTGTTTGAGGTATCTTTGTAGGCAAACAGTAACTAAACACCTTCTAACTTGATTCTGCATGGCCTGGGAAGCATCAGCACTGTTGCCTTCCCCCATTTTGATGGGCTGCTCTCATGGGCCAGGGGTCTGAAGGGAAAATTATTTTACCCCTGGACATGTTGAGGTTTGAGTTGTCTGAAAGGTAACGGCCAGAAGCAGAGCTGTCGTTCCCAGCTCTGCTTTGCTGGAGAGCTGTTTGGGTTTTGCCTTTTTTTTTTTTTTTTTTTTTTTTTTTGGTCGGTGTGATGTCATCATTCTGCGAGGTCTGCGCCGCCGCGTCCTCCAGGAAAACAAACCAGGGGGACGAGACCTGAATGTCAAATGTAAAAAAACAAGCAAATCTGATTCTTCCTCTCCTCCCTCCCCCTTTTTCATTGAAAAGAGCTTTCAAGCTGACTTTATACAACAGGAATTAGCTTCACAGGAAAAAGAGCAAGAGAAGCAGAGCTATTTCTTTTCAGTTCTTACTATCAGGTTCTCAGAAATAATTTTTTCCTGCCTTGCTGAAGGATGTGATGTATATTATGTGCTGAATGCAAATATATGGGCATTTTTTATAAATACCCAAGTCGTCCTTGCTTCAGGGATCTTTTTTCTTTTAATGTAACCTTTCTCTGTTTTTTACTGTTTTGGAGGTATTTAAATAAGCAGTGCACAGTGACTTCTTGCGTTTCTGTTGGTTTCTACCAGAGAACTGTCCCGTACACTTCGGATGTTTGTATGAATATCATGGTAGTACTAACAGCAGCCTTCCATCAAGATTACTGTTGGGTCCTGGCCAGGGTCAGGGGAGCGGCCAAAACCAACTGCAGGACTGATAGAACCAGGCTGATTTCTGTTCAAGCCTGTGAAATTTAATATAAGAGGGTATCTGACATCTTCCTTCTTTGTGGGAGCCCTTTTTGCAGCCTAGCAGCAGCCGGTGTCATGCAGCTCGTTGGCTGTGCTGAGTGGTACGGTTCATGTAAATATGCACAGGTTTTTGTTTTTGTTTTTTTTTCGGGATAAAGCTTTAGCTATTCCCACACTCAAGATGACGTCGCAAAATAATCTGCGGAGAGGTATTTTTAGGTAGTGGTCATGAGAGGATAGGCTGGTGGTCTCTGAGAAGCTGTCCAGATGTAGTAAGAACTTGTGGGCAGTGAGCAACACTGAGCTGATATTCTTTCCCCCATTGTGTTCAGGAACCTTAATTACTTCTTGGTTGCTCTTTATAGCTTGCGTCCAAAAAGTAAATACTGTTTTCTGGCATGGCGTGTTGAGTTCTCAGTAGCTCCCTGTCCAGCTGGGCTGCATGGGTGATCTGCATGCATGATGAGGGAGCAGTTCTCGCTTTTTGCTGGTCGGTTGTTAGGGGTGTATCTGCCCAAGGTATCAGGAGGTTGTCCTACTTTCCCAGCTCAAAAATCCAGGATCCTTAGAATTTGTAAAAGGGACACCTGACTTTCCCTTTGTTTATTTGCCAACAGGAGCAGTCAGCAAATAGATCTTCTTTTAATAAAGGAAATGTTGCTTGAAACTTTACTGTTTTTTTTTCTCTTATTTGTCTCTTCCTACTGACAAACAAAAGGCATAATCCATTATTCCAAACTTCTGAAAAAGAGGCTTCAAATTGCCAGGTATGAAATTATGCTGCTTGTTGAGTTACCAGTAGGAAACGGTATGCGAGATGTTTCAAAACCTACAAAGGAGAAAGTTCTTTGTATGTGCGAATTTAGTATTCACAAAAGGTGTAAGATTGACAGCCTGGGAGATTGTGGAGATTGGAATTTTATTTATCCCTACAGTAGGTGCAGTGCAGACTGCAATAGTGCAAAAATTTGCTGTATTATTCTGCTGTTACATCCTACTAGTGCCCTTCCCAGGCAGCCTCTAGGGGCGAGGAGCTCTTTAGAGAGAAAGCTCTGTGCCCCTTCAAATAGTTGGCTGCCAAAAGGATGTCAGGGTGGTTTTTTTTTATGTGTGATGTGGGTGCCTGTCTCCTGAAATCTTAGCAGATGTGAAAGGAATTTTATAACATCCACCTCTAAACAGCCACTGGAGCAGAGGCAGCCTTCAGCCCCTGTGTTCTCTGGTGGTGTGCAGACTGGTACTCTCGAGTCCAAAAATTATAGTGGTCACAATTCTGTTATTCACTCACTGCTGTTGTTCTGCAAAGGTTTTAACACTCTGTCTTGTGATAAATCTGAATCATATTGAGATAGAAGATTGTAAAATTGGATAAATAATACTGCTTCTTATTTTAATAGGCTGGGCACTGGGTGAAACTTGGAAAAGGAACTCAGACCCTATGTATTTAATGGTTGGCATAAGAAAGGGGCTGTCAGACCTTTCTGTTCTTGCTGTGAACTTGTGTGGTCTTGGACAGGTCACTTCTTAGTCACTTAGTGTACGTGTTTGCAAGGTAAGAATGTTTACTGCAACTCTACTAAGTAATCAGCAAATATCAGGCACTTTTAAAGCGTTTGTAGTGAAAGTATAGGTCAGATGTGACACTGTGAGTTTTGACGACTGAATAATATCCTCTTGGGAGAAAGTAGTGAAAATGGAAAAAAATGGGAGACGGAGCAGTCTTTAGTCACCAGATCTTTGGTCTGTCCACACTATTCCAGACCCAGCATAAAACCTGTGAATGGAGACATCACAGGTGTGGTTTTCTCCATCCTGTTGAGTTGACACAGTCGGCTGATGTTAGTCATGCAGCGCTGTCCCCGCTCTGCAGGCTGTGAAACCATCGGCCTGAGCTGCGATCTGCTTTCTTCAATCTGTGTGGACAATACCTTTGAATACCACCAACTGATAATAATTCAGCTTCAAAACGAATGGTCTTTATTTCAGATAGATGCTTTTATTTTACTTTTCATCAACAATTAAATATCACCAACCCCAGTGAAAACCATTGCTTCCATCCCAAAAGGAAAAGCTCTTTGTAAAAGCTTCTATGGCTCACCAGGACAAAATTTCTAATGCAGTTTGTCAGTATAAAATATTTGTGGCATGAGAAAGTCTAAACATGCATAACTATCATTAATTAAGCTGGATTTTAGGTAACAACTGATTATCTTCTCATGAGTTCTTTTACTTCTAAAATTCAATGAGTTTTCTTAAAATTTAAGTGCATTTTTTTCTCCCTCAGAATATGGACTACTCTGCTGTAGCTGTGTATAAGGCAGATTCTTAAATACTGTAAGGAAGAGAAACATTTTAAGGGAACCTCTACAGATATGGTGACAGTGTTGAAACTTTAATGCAGCCAGCTTCTCTTCTTTTGTCTAAAAATGTTTGATAAACTCTCCAGGAAAATAGGAGGGTCTCTGGGAGGTATCATGTAAGAAGAGGGTGGTGGTTTGTGCGAGTTGTCCATTTGCTAAAATCAAAATGGAGAAAGAATACCGAGCCCTGTTTCTGTGGGGGGAAAAAAAAAAAATGCACCACCAAACCAAACCAACAGGTGATTTATTTTTGAAAATTTCTAACTTCCCCCCAGGAAGGTCTGTCCCACTGCTCTCGGGACTGTCCTCATGGCCGTCCTTGTCCCCTGCTGCTTTTCTTCTGTATCTTGACAGAGCCAGACCCCTATGTCACACATTTGCAGACCATCTTAAGGAAGCCCTTCCAACCGTACAGCTTAATCCTGCTCCAGCTGTGCCATGTGGTTATAGCTCTGGGTAGTAGCTTTTATCATCTCCTTCATTAGATGGCATGGTTTTGTGCCTCTGAGTAGCATGGTTTAGCTTTGACCGAATCACTGATTGCCTTCAGATCAGAGACTCCTCAAAACAGCCACCGCTGCCGTCCAGCGAGGCGCAGGCTGCCGTGCTGGCTGAGACAAAGGCCATCGAGCTCAATCCCTGCCAGCAGTGACTGCCCAAGGAGAAGTTTAAGGTTATTTTAATTGGCTTTTTCTTTGCAACGCTATTCCTTTACTGCCTCTCTTAAAGATCAGGTCGGTCTTGGAAAAGTCACCTGTTGGCGGCTCCCTGCCTCACCTCATGCAAAAGCTGGGGCCGGAGTCCTTGGAACAGGCAGGACAACCTTGTTTGTCAGAAAGCCCAAGTGAGAGCAGGTTCCACTATATCTCAATTAACCTTTTATTTAAAGGCACAGAAAATAGTTTTGTCCATCGACTGAAGCAATCAAATTATTGTTCACCTCAACTAAAGGGTAGGAGTGGAGATGGTTGCTGATTATTTCTTTTTCATTCATTATTTCTTTTTCATTCATTCAGTGATTGCTGAGAACAGCTGGATTAAGCGGCTTTGTGTGCGAGCAAACAAAGAACCCATGAAATATAAAGGTGTTTGGATCTGTGCTTTTGGAGTAGACCAATTTCTGATTACAGCTTTCTGTCAAATTTAGGATGGATGTGTTCCTACTTGAGCTGAAATTGCCTTTTGAGCCTTAAAATACTTTAACGCTTGCTAGGTACATTCAAGCAACTTGAATGCTTTCCTCCTCTCTTCAGGCCAGAAGAAAATGCTGTATTTCTTGCTTGGGAGTTGAAGACTTGTTGTACAAGAGAAAAAAACTTTTAAATGCTCCCAGTAAGAGGTAACTTAGGTAGGATGGACCTTGGGCATTGAAACCTGCTTTGTGGGCCTTGTTTCTGAATTGTTCTGAGTATTTGCTTCAAGTGCAGATACTGACCTATGTCTTTCATCTCTTGTATTCAGGACAATTAGTAATACTGCCAAAACTAGAAAAGAGCCAGATAATTTTTTTAAAGCAGGTTTTTGGAGAAAAGATGTAGTCATTTACCTTCTGCGTGTGCACAATGATGTATTGACTTAACCTTTCTTTCTAGCGGGGAGGCAGTCAAGCAACAGGATGCCCAAGTCTGTGATTTGATGGACTTTTTAGTAAACCTTCTATAAGGAGAGATCTGCTGAGTTTACTGGGGATATTCCACTGCAACAGATGCCACTTCTACAGTTCTTGCAGGTGCTGGTGTTGAGAGAAATCATAGCACTTGAGCGCTCTGTGGATGTGTCTTCCTCCTAGCGATAGATACATAATAATGATATAGGCAGGTAAAGCATTAATTAAAAGAATTTGTTTTATATAATTTTGTCAGGATGGAGACTCTCTTTGTATTTGCAAAACACCTCCTGGAACAGGGGCTTATCCCTTAGTGGGACCTATGGGGTGCTCTTACAGTGTAATGTGCAATGGTAATAAGCGGGGAAACCAGCGCTGTGTGTTGCTTGGGCATTTTGCAGCTCCTAATGCTGAGCAGGCAGTTATCTTCAGAGAGCAGCTGAAGATGCTCCAGCCCTGGGCTATGGGAGACCAGAAGGACTTTTTCCTGCAAGAGAGGCTCCTCTTGTTTCCAGTTCCTAGACTGTTGGGAATCTCTGTCCTGTGTGCAGTGAATCATTCCTGGAGAGCACCCAGGCAGTGTGGAGGAGGAAAATGCCTGGTGTGAATGCAGGAGGTATAAGTCAGATGAGAGAGGAGAGATAAGAATACGTCAGGACAGAAGTATAGTGAGAGTGGGACTGCAGAGGGATCAGAGAGGAAGGAGCTACAGCTGGTGGAGAAATGGAGCTGGAGGTTTGCAGGAGAGGTGACTTGGAAGCCCGGGAGATGGGGAGGGAGGCAGCAAGTGAAGATGGGTTGGCAAGTGAGATGGCAGTCTGAATTCTGACGCTTTCTAATTTTGGCGTGCTTGCCTTTGTAACCTTAATAATTTTGTTCTAATATGCTAGATACAAAAATTACATTATATGTTCTGAGGAATTTGGTTACTATGGTAATGGGTATATAAGTACATAAGAGATAAGATGTCAGCTAATGGAACAGCTGTAATGTAGCACACAAACCTGTGACTGCCTGAATTTGGGAAGCGGGCCCTTGTGAACTTCTCCTGCCTCGGTCTCCTATCTCACTGCTGGAACGACTGTTCCTGTGTGAAAGTGACATCAGAGCTTCTGCAATAAATCTCTTGGGTTTATGGAATTTCAGCAGGCATGCCCCAAATTCCTGGGTAAACAGACCACGTACTGCCCTTCCGTGCCAGGATGGGGAGGTTTCTGTGTTCCCACCTGGCCTCTGGAAGGGCAGGACCAGTGTTGACCAGCCGGACTGCGAGCGTGTGGGCTGGGAGCGGGCTCCTGCTGCTTGTGCTCTGCCCTGGCACCCTCCTTCTCTTTGCCCGGAGGCAGGGGCTGGCTGAGTTGTGCGGGGGTGGCTTGTTCCCACAGTTGTGTGACCATTTTCCCCCTCCTCGCTGCTGGTGCCCTGTCCAGATGGATTTTGGGAAGTGCAGGTGATACCTAGTTTTAAGTTTTCGCCAGAAGCCATTACTTTCATTCCAGCAGCTTGGTCACAGCATGGTCTTGCTCAGCCGTGGCGGTTGGGGAAGGTGATGGGGGGCAAGAGCATCCTGGGGAGTGTTGGGAGGAAATGTGGGGCAGCTGTCGGCACAGGAATGGAAAGGACAATGGTTCTCACACATTTCTCGTCCCATCCCTCCCCTTCACCCATCTGCAGCAAGGATACGTTTTGGATGTCAAAACGACTCGTGCGATGTTTCACATGCTTGGGGATGGAACGGGAGGGTTGCTGGAGAGCTGATGGAGCAGGACAGTGGCCAGGATGGCAGAGCACTGGAAGTCCAGTTCGTCTCGCGTAGGTGAATGTCAGTACAGCACAGGACACAGCACCATGTTGGAGATTTCTTAAAGCAGAGTATGGTGAAATAGTTCAAGGGCTGGCTATGGGAAGGTGAGTTAATCCTGCTGAAGGAGGCAGTGGAGGCTAGAGGGAAGCTGCTGATAGTTTCTAAGGACCAATCTTCAGACAAATTTTAAATGGTGTTTCAGTCTTGATGTACACATGAAAGGACTGTGTTAATAAAGTTGGCTGGGACAAAGTTGGGGGGCATCGTCAATCTGGAGGACTGGAGCCTTGCTCAGCAGGACTGAATGAGCGTTTGCAATAATAGAGATGTAAATTGGGATAGTACAAGGTGCACAGTTATGCAGTAACAACAAATACATCATAGCATATAATAATATTAAAAATATATAGTAATAGATGTATATTATATATAAATATGTGAAATATAAAAATGTGGTGCAAAAGACTTGAGTATATACATTGACACCGTGGTGATTTTAAAACTTTAATGCTGTGTGTCCAGGAAATAAGCAGATGTGGAGAATTCTGGTCAGGGATGTTTTAAAAACAAACAAACAAAAAAGCCTTAGTTTGGGACAGATGTGAGGAAGGGCTCTTAGGATGGCCGAGGAAGTCAGTTCTCCTGTGTCTCCTGTGTTGTAAAGGGAGGCAAATCTGGCTTGCTTTTTTCAGCTAACAGGGGACATGTATTATATCTCTGTACTTGTGCTTACCCCTCAATATTGAAAAGGGAAGAAAGCTATTTAAACTTTAAGGACAGTATGGGAAAAAGAGTAAGTCAGTGTAAATTGACAAATGGTAAATACAAACTGTAAATCGGTCTTAATCAGTTCTTAGTCTTAAATTGGTTCCTAATCAAAATAGGAGTGGGTTTCTGGAGCAGCCTTGTAATCAGAATAGTGGCTCTGAGAAGTTCGCAGGAGTTGGTTATTACTTGATGATTGGATTCTATTACATAGTTGCTCAAAATAGCAGGAACAGGACTTAATAGGATGTTCAGTCCTATGATCTTAACTGTCCAATTGAGACATATTCTGTATCCGAACCACTGCTACCTAAATTGTTTTGTATATTAGTTGAAACGAGCATTTTCCCCATGAAAGCAGATAAAACTCATCACATTAAAAGGGTTACCTTAATACGTACTGAACACTATTTTTTGTTTTAAGTGGAAGGCATAAAGGCAAGTAATCTAGGCCTTGCAGAAGCCACTGGAGAAGTGTTTCTTCAAGTAGGTAAAATAGTGGAAAAGGTGTTTCTTGATTTGTTGTTGTTTTCTTTTGGTTGTTTGACTCATCCCCTTGCTGTGTGCTGTTCAAAAAATTGTTCTGCTCAGTCATGTGGAGACAGGAAAAATAAATACTCAGCCTGAGCTGGAGTAAAACTGGACAAATTGCCATGATTTTGGGGAATTCCAACAGGAACCAGAAGTGCTCACAGGCTCTGGAAACGTGTGAAATAATTGCTTAATAAAGGTACTGCATTTGTGGGTACAGATAATCTGGTAGAACAGATTTAACAGTTATAGGTGGTTTTAAACTCTTTTGATGCTGAAATATGTTGAACCCCTTTTTGACCCTGCTTTAAGTTAGAAACTTACGGCAGCAGCCGTATACCCTTGCCGAACTTCTGATGCCTCTTTCTGTGTGCTCTGTTAGGTTGGTCACTCCTTCTGAAGAACAGAGTAGTCTTTCACTGATAATCTGTTCTGAAATGGCTTTTCTGCATTTGTCCAGTGATGAAGGTCCATCACATACCTGCACCTTACTAGATCCTAGTAAGGTACTTTCTCATTATTTCTGTGCAACCTTTCAATAAAACTTTTTTTTTTTTTAATAGTATAATATTGTTTGTAATAGTCTATTTTATAAACGCCCCTGTTAAACAAAATTGACCTTTTTCATGACAAAGTGTGTTTTGATGATGCTTCCTTCACCCTAGAAGAATAGCAATAGAAAAATTGTCATCCAGAATCTAATGCATCGCCTGTCCAGTCCTGTCTTCTCTTTCTGGCAGTGCTAATGACTGGATGCTTCAGAAGAGGTGCCAGGAGCACTCAGGGATACCTCCCCTGATCTGTCTGTGGATGTTCTTACTCGTGTAAATATCTAGTTTAAAAAACGTTTCTATCTCTTGGGCTTAGTACCTTGCAGTAATTTCTGCAGGTACTCTCCCCTTGTTCTTGAAGTCTGAGCACTTGACGTGGCCTTATGTATGATTTTTAACTCTTACACCTTTTCTATTCAAGCTTGGTTTCGCCGTCTTGGGCATTTGTGACTTTCTATTTCTGAGGCCTTTTTGTACTGCACTTTCATTTTATTGCTAGATGTGAATGAAGAATAATAGCCAGGAGCAGACCATGGCAGAGACTTCCTTAATGTATTGTCAGAAATTCTATATTTTCCTAATTGATTCTTCATGTTGTTTATGAAAAAAATAATTGCATAGTTGTGCGGTTATTTCCATTGAGCTGTCTGCACAAAGCTCAGCTCCTGTGTTATGTTTAGTTTAAGAGTAGATGTGTGCTTGACTGTTCTTTGCTTTTTGAGCTTTCGTGTGCCTTGTTGCTCATTCATGTTGTTTTTTGAGGTTCCTGTGTACTTTCTGGTACTGTCAACTGCCCTAAATAAAACTTGTTGTGTTCCTTTTCCTCCCATTCCAGATCTTAAATGCAAATATTATGCAAGATCTGCACAGTATCTGTGGTCGCACTGGTTGCAAGGGCCTTTTCCCTTGCTCAAAATGTGTAATTATATATCTGACCTCTTGGTTTTTTTAAGAGACTTATATCGGTATTTTGGCTCTAGACTCAGAGGTGATGTTTCTGTTCTCCACCTATAACTAATTAATACTCATAATTTTGTATACAAGACTGCCCACTTCTTTTTGACTATCCTTTTGAGTTGTTCTGTTATTTCAATGACATATAATCTAATGCATAAATGTTTGGCTTGTTAGTTCTTAGTGTATCACAGTCAACAAGTGATTAGCATGTTACTTTCACTAATTATTAGTTCAGTTAATTCTTCTGTTCAGTTTGGCTGCAGCCATTGTGGGGAGCTTCTCTGGAGCAGATGCTGTTATGACAAAAGTATATGTCACTCTGGAGCTATGTCAGTCTTTTAGGGCAGCTACTTACTCATCTCCGGAGGTCAGTAATGTTTAATTTACGAGTTTATTGAAGGACCAGCTTTCTTGATGTATAGTCTGTGACAGCACCATACCTTATACCTAGTCATCTTCTTTGTGCGGATAATTTACCTTCTTTCCTGTTACCCTTGCTTTCCTGCGTGGCTTTTTCCAGCCCGGTAGCGGAGCAGGCTGCATGACTGCCTGAGGCTTCTTGCTGTCACAGCTTGGTTTTTAAGATTATTCCCACAGAATCTTCCAGTTTTCTCTTGGAATTTTCTGTTTGTATTTGGCTTTATTTTCTACCTTAGGTCTTCCTACTGTCTTCAGTTTCTCTAGGTTTGTACTTGTTCTAATAAGAGTTTGAGCTATGGACTGAGGGGGTTGGCTGTAGCCTCTGGCTGGAGTGGACATGAGTCCTGGTGGTCTGCGCTTCAGTGAGTTCAATCGCAAACTCAATTTCAACATTTTCATTTTTTTTTTACTTACTGGTCAGAAAGACTTTAAATTGTTTCCTTTCAGGCCTCCTTACTAAAACTGTGTGATACTGCTACTTTTTAATTACTTCTTTTCTCATGGGTAATTATCTATATTGTGAGCTTTAGTAGCTTATTTCTGAGTTATTTATGCTGAATTCAAAATAGCTAATTTGCTTACGTTTACATTATTTATTATTCTGGGGCAAAATTGCTTTGGGGTCAAGAAAAGGTTTCTTTAAACTGAAGTCCCATTAGGATATCTGACTAATTTTTTTTATGGGCAGCTGGAGTTTCCCAGTATTTTTGCCTCCAGACTTAGTTGACTCTCATCAACTGGCCGCTTGCTAACCTTTTCCTGGCCAGTGTGCTGCCAGCGCAGCGTCTCCTGCACTGGAACCGTTATAAGGTGCACTCTTTAGTCTGAGAGATGTGGCCGCCGAGAGTTGTCTGTAGATGCTGCAGTCACAGAATGTCTATTAATGCGATGCTTTGCGTAGTAAAGGAAAATAGTTGGCAATGACTGTGAACTTAATGAATTGCAAAAGAAGGGGGACAGAAGATTTCATTTTTTCCAGTTGCCTTCCTCATAGCTTTGCTAGCCTAAGGAATTACTAAATTTAGAGCTGACCTTCTTAATAAATGTACCAGAACTATCACAAGCAAAGACATTCAGGAGATGTTCGTGTTGAATATGTGAGGGTATGGTTAACACTTCTTGAACTTTGATGACATTGGTCTTTGAGAAATGAATGCTGGCTATTCTTCACTATTCTGTAGGTTTAACTTTTGATCCCATGGGAAGTTTTGTTTTAAATAGGAGAAAAAATACAGGATTCTTTTTGGCATTAATATTTTTTTCAACTGCATCAGTAATGTCTTTTATTTGCATTAAGTGGTAGGGCCAGTGGTAGATTTGGTATTTCTCGGGTGAGTGGCGTTGCAAAAATTGCCAGTTATCAAAACGAGTGTTTTCAGGAGTGCTGGTAGCATTAGGTATATTCATGTCTGTTTATAACTGGCATATGTAACTTGTCAAAATAGGTCTAGTTTGTTCAGAGTATCTGTCTTAAACACAGGAACAGGCTTACGCAGTTAAGAGTTATCTTGTCCACCACTTAGAAAATTTGAAAGACTGTAGAAATAATGAGAAATACAGATAACGGTTTCCATTTTGTTTTAAATGGGAAGCACAGGATAATTGTTGCACTTTGGGCTCTACTGCTGGGTTTGTCAACGGAGGTTTGGGAAACAGCTTTCTGACCCTTTTGCTAGTGACATTCCTGGAAAGTAAACATCCAAGCAGAACAGCTCAGCAGGATCAGAAAGTGTGCTGGGGTAAGTAATTCAGGGAGTCGATGATGGACATTTTAGTGTCAGAATCTTGAGAGGAAATCAAAGCAAGCTACAGAGCCTACAAGTGCACGTATAAGAGAAATGGAAGCACTACTCTAACATAAAAGTGTCTTCCTGAGGCAGTTTTGTGAAGAAGTATAATACAAGAAAAAATAGAGGTAGAGAAGCAGAGAAAGAAAATAAATAATTAAATCTGCAAAGAGGTTTTTCCAGGATAGAACCATTCCTCAAAACATCTTTTTAAAAGAAATTGAAAAAGGGACCTTACTGGAATGATAGGCTTGCTCTTTGTCAGGTGAAGAAGAATTTACTGTGTTGGGGGAAGAAAAGCCTGTTTGAACGTAGGTGCTCACACAGACAAAAAGCTGTCAGAATTCACCACCATATCCCAGTGCAGATTCATCTTATCCTTATAATCTATTCCGTCTAGAAATACATAGATGAGGGAATGTGAAAGATACGAAGAGGACAGCATCTGATGACCATTCTCCTGCTCGGGAGGGGGATGTCAGCTCGTGGGCAGTAAGCAGTACCGCTGTTACGCCCGCACGCGTGGGGTTGTAGACCACATGAAGCGCTCCCTACTGTCATCAGGGCTGGAAGATCTCACCTGCTTCAGGCTTTGGCAGCAGAAGGGGCTCCTGACTTGGAGACGGGGCACTCCTGTCTGCTCCCCTGGGGACTGGCAGGGAGCAGAGGAGCATCTTGCATATGTAAGCTTGAGATGGAAAAGCAATCTGGAAAAGAGCAATGTCTTGCTGGGGCTTTCCATGGTCCACAGTTACCTTCCACAATCCACTTTTCTCAGCCCATTCCACCTGTCTTTATTCTGCTTGAGTTGGCACTATTTCAGGATGGTTCCTTTTTTAATCAGTTTTGTGACAGCATTTTGGATTTCTTTTCTGAATATTAAGCCTTTTTCTAACAGTCTCTTGTAGAATGCCATTCATCTGCACCTCCCTTTTCCTTAATGACAGATAGTCCTAGTGGATGCGGTGTGGAAAACAAGTGTACCAAAAAGAATGATTTTTAAGGTAACTAAGAGAAAAACAGGTTCATCACTTTTAGCGTTTTTTCATCTGAGCTGTAGCTCACAACTAAGTGATAAAAGTAAACTAGCTGGATCCCGAGGGAGATGTTCCCAAGTGCCTCTTGCCCCTTTTGCAGGGCATGTGAGAAGCTAAATGCCACTTG
Organism: Vanellus vanellus; assembly: GCF_965231255.1. Classification (NCBI taxonomy): domain Eukaryota; kingdom Metazoa; phylum Chordata; class Aves; order Charadriiformes; family Charadriidae; genus Vanellus; species Vanellus vanellus. The sequence goes on from NC_138924.1 coordinate 7,800,037, forward strand.
CTGCATCTCCTGGTTTTTCTTATTTCATTTCTGGGATTTATTTTTTTTCCCTTAATTACCACTCTAGGAAGATTTCCAAATTGCAGAACTAGGAGGAGAAAAACTAACATGTTGTTAGCTTGGGTGGGAGAGGCTTACCCAAGTACGCAAGTAGTCTGTGGTATGTGGTTTCACATGAATCAAGGGACTAAAATTGCCGTCCGTTTTGAGAGGCTTGGAGATGCTGATGGACTTTCCATTGTGATAGTCGCCAGAATACAACTGGCTAGATACCATCTGCTGTGGTGTAATTGAGTGTGGACGAGAACCTGACTTTTAGCTGTTCAAGGAAATGGCCACCTTCTGCTGTGAGCGGAGTCTCACTTCTATGCGTGCAGTGCATGTTTAGGCACTTGAGAGTTGCTCTGCTTTTGTCAGAACAGGAAAAAAGTCAACTGGGTGGACCATTCCTAGGTTAAGAGAGGTTTTAAGGAACATCCACAGCACTTGGTGGGTTTCCAGAGCTTTTTTCTTTTTTTTTTTTTAATTGGAAAGTGATAAAAAACATGGTATATAATTCTGAGAACCTTGCTGGAAGGAGAAACTGGCCGCAGGGGTCAAGAATGTACTTTCCCAGTGATCAGTGAAGCACCTGATGAATATGTGTCCCTGTGTTTGCTGAGACTTGCAGAAGGATGGATAGAAGACGATCCTGAATCTGGCAGTACTGCGCTGGCTGCAGATCCCCTGGATCTCAGATAAGCCAACAGAACTTCTTCTGTCTGTGCCCGTAGAGGACGGACCCAGCACAGCAGGCTGGCTAGCACCTGCCTGGCTTTTGATGAACAGCAAATAAATTGATGAGATGTATAATAGGTAATCTCTGTCTGCCCTTTATCTTTCTGGTTAAGGTAACTCCATGCATAGAATTCATCTGGTTAAAATTGTAAAGGCTGATTTATACGCAGATCACAAAATAAGTCAAGAGTAGTAGCGTCGTTCCTAAAGTCGCATATATCGGCACGGCCTGGTGTGATGAGTGTTCATTTCTGCTGGTGCTGGACCTTCATCTTTTCTGATTTTTCCCCACCAAGTGTACAGCCCTTCTGCTTCTGATACCAGGTTAGAGTCAAATCATCGCGCTTGCATCCCCGCGGGTGTGAGGGGTGGGTATTGCCACATACCATTGTTGCCTGAAGAGGATACACTGGTATTGCAAAATACCACTTTTGCCTGAAGGAAGTACATTTCAGGATAAAATGAGTAACTTTTTTTTTCTTCTTTCTACTGAGATGATACTTGTGCTGTTCGTCGCATTGTCTTCTCTTTCTGCATGTCGTGGCCTTGTTTTGTGGTGTTGTGGATCGGGTATTTTACCCTCAGTCACGTAACGGCAGAGCTCAGCCTCCTGTGCTCGCCACTGCGGGCCTGATCAAGTGGCGATGCGCCTGGGTACGCTGTTCCACGTTGTGCTGGGATCTCTTTGGCATCCCAAATATATGTCAGAGAAGAAACTTCCTCTACCCGACAGATAATATTATATGATACTGAAAGTCCAGCTGTGGTTTCCTCTGCATGGTTTATAACCAAACAGCTCATACATGCTGATATTTTCAGTTTGTATGCTAGAAAACTTTTATTTAAGATTATTTTTTTTTCTGAAAATGCATGGAATAGTGACTACTTCACACTTTGTGTACAAGCAGCAACTTGCATTCTATAATTTAGCTTACTTTTTTTACCTTTCAGGCTTTTATTCAGTCTATCAAAAACGGGGAGTAATTTGTCTGCTACTTCCAAAAAAAATTGTGCTTTCAGGTCAAGTATTCAATGTTATACAGAAATTTTTAAAAGACAGTATTTTAAGCATTCTTATCATTTAACCATTTGTTAAGTGCTCGTACCATCCAGCTCTCACTTTAGGCATAATCGTAAGAAAAACTAAAAAAAAAAAAAAAATATTAAAAGTGAGTTCACTTTACCATATTTATGGTAGTGGTGGAAATTTTCAGCATCAGCTGGAAGCCATTCAGGAAATTTTTAATAGTGAGTTGAGAGGATAATTTAATCTCAGCTTCATACGCTGCCCGGATCTGACCCATATGCAAGTAAGAGAAAATCCCTTTTCCCTTTTTCAATACTTGCATGATGACGCTCTATCCCCATCTTTTTGATGTTCTTGCATTAGATCCTGTGAGAGGAAATTACACTAAAATTTAGCAACTGTTTGCAGTACATGCAATGCAGATGCCTTAAAATAAAATTCTAAATATCAGTTTCCAAATGAAGTTATGTTGTGGTGGGCTGTTGTTTCTCAGTGATGTTTTTTTGGGGCAGGAGGTTTTTGGTTGGTGTGTTGTCCCCCACTTCCCCCCTGACTTTGGGTGAAAAGAACTTCAGTTCAGATCAGTAGGTTTTTTGTGTTGGATATTCATTTTATAGTCTTTGCTTGTACAGCATGCAGCTCTGCAGGTCATAGGTGCTGTAACTGGTCTCCTGATTTGTTTATTTTCTATTGGAAAAATATATGTAGTGTAGCTACATTTGATACTAAGGATAAGTTTTTATAAGTTTTACTGTGCTAAGTGTGTCATATAGGAGATGACTTTTACGTAAAACAAGATTTACATCTCAAACTACAAATAATTTTTTGTTTAAAGTTCAGTAATGGAGGAGAGCATTCCTGTCAGCCTCATTAGCCATTGTAGGAGTCCCTGTAGCACGTGTCTTGGTACCCGGTGAAATGGAGAGAGACGCAGGATGATGGATGCATAAATCTGTCTGTTGTTTCCATTTTGTGCTCACATGGTATTTGTTTGACTCCGATTGTAATATTCTTGTGTATAGAAGCTGAAGGATGTTGAATATGGCGATTCCTTGAGACTTCATTTGTGTGGACAAAGTGTGGTGCTTTTTAATGCTAATAATCTACAAGCAAGTCTATATGTTAATTGACACATTTTCATTTCTACAAACTTTTGAACTGTCTTAAGGAACTAGAGATGCTTTGATGTGCCTGTGTTTAGTGTAACCTAATACCTTCTGGTCACCGTCACCCTCACTGAGTTGGTTTGTGTGTGAGCTTGGGAAGTAACGTGACGGATGGATGGAGATCTCAGTGAGTAGGTTCCCTTCTCCTTTGCAGGGAAGGTTAAGTACCCTGGTTTATTACATGAAAACAGTTATCTATGCTGCTGACAGCTGTCAGATATTTTACTGTGGACAGATTTTAATTTCTCTGATGTCTCTGTAGCATAAGACTTAAATATGCACTTTAAATATGGCAAGTGACCATGTAGAGCTTTGCTTGTTCTGCTCTGCAGGATCCCAGGGGATGTTAGTCACAGGGGTGGGTCTTACTTCAGCTTGAGATGACATGGCAGGGAGGCAGAAAACTCAGAACAGAACAGGTCTCACCCCGTCCTCATCTTCAGCTTCCTTATGTCAGTAGTTCAAGGTGTGTGCGCGTTTGATATAGCCGTAATTACAGGGGATGTAACATCTTATTGGTTCACAGACTTTTGTGGATCTGTGCATGCAGTTTCTATGAACTGGTAGTTGTTCAGATGAAAGTAATTTGATAAAACATTTTGGCCTGCAGTAGATGTCGTTTACACTAGTAGTGGCAGCCACCAAACGCAGTGAGTTCAGCCTGCTGTATGGAAATAGAGTTGGTCCAGTCTTGTGCTTTGGTCATTCCCTGGTTTACTTTGAATCTTTTTCATATTCCTACATCACCTTGTCGGTTACCTGTGCAATTGATCGAAGTACCAGTAGTTGTGTTTATGTAATGCAATATCCTTTCTTTGTATGAGTGACAACTAGGAAAAAAACATAGAATTTATTTTATCTAATTTTAGCAGCCTGCAAGGTGGCTTCTAGGTAGACCGCTTCTTCATCCAGCAGAGAGACGGGCACAGTCGGAGGGTGCCGTATCCTGTTTGCAGTGCCTGGCTCTTGGCCACAGCCGGGATCTGGCCACCTGATCTGAGCTATCTAAGGTGAGGTGAACAGTCCCATCCGCTGGGAACAATTGTGTTTAACAGTAGAGCTGCACCGATCCAAAAAAACCTGTAGTAAAGAAGAGACTGCATCAGTGGAAGAATGTGAAATACATAAGTGCAACTTGACCGTAATTTAGAAAACCAACTGCCTGCTGGTATATGATTTAATTTTCAGTGCAGTTTAGTTGCAGAGTGGTTTTTTTAATATTAAGACTAATCTGTATTTTTAATACATTTAAAATAATGCAATAACCACGTTGCATGCCACTTCTAACTTCACTTCCATTTCCCCGAAGTGCTCAGGTGTCATTATTGCAAGGCAGGAGGCAGAGCATCTCGGCTGCTGGCACTGTCAGGCTTTGGCAGGCAGCACGTGTTGGTTGTCTGGGTAAAAAGAAGACTAAGGGAATTTAATATTGTAGCATCCATAAAAAATGGGAGCACTTTATTAAGTGAGACTGTGTAAAGCTTTCTTATGGATGGAATTTACATTAATGCATTTTATTGTTCCATCTAAGCAGATCAAATGATAAGCATAGTGTCATATACACTTTTGTGACTGTTCTGTTAAATAGGTTTTAATACTTAATGTTTTTATTCTCATGCATTTTAAAGCAGCAATTATTTCCAAGAATAAAGATAATTACATTTTTCTCGTTGCTCTTGGTATTAAAGGGGAAAAGCTGTATTTTAAGGTGTGTCACAATAGATGAGGAGTTCTGCCCTGATGTGCCATTCGAAGTCTGGCAGTGCAGTAGCCAGTCCCGTACCACTTCTGCCTGTATTGTCAGTGAGCCTGGTAAGAGTCTTAGCAGCAGTAAAAAGTGTTGCCTGTTGATGACATTTGAGAGGCACGCTCAGAAATGATGCCAAGAACGAGTCTGGTGGCTGGTTTGGCGTGGGGGGTAGGTGGGGAGGGGGAGAAGGCCGTAATCCGTCTCAGCTGTGTGTGCGCAGGGCTTTTCTCCTGGCTCTGGCTCTCACACGCACGCTCGCTCGCGGGGACATGTGACTTTTGGCCATATTAGCAGGTTTATCCAAGCCTAGCCCCTCTGACTAACAGATGTAGGGAAAAGGGCATTCTGGGATTGCAGCAGTTGCTTTTGAACAACAATGTCCTTTTTGTAAGAATCTGATGCTTCTTAAAAGATGGAACATGACATCATTACCGTCGATCCAAGAAACATTCCTTCAATAATACTGAGTGTGCTCTGGTTATCAGCTCCCTTCCCCCAGCTCCTTTCTCTCGCTTTTCTGACTGATGCTTTTTGTCTATTGTTTCGTCAGGGGCTGTAAATGTGAAACAGTTGTCTTTCAGTGTTATGTGCTTGTTAGAGCTGGAATCAAGTGGAATATTGTTGGCTTATTTGAAAGAAAAATAACAAAACCCCCCAACTTTTCTTCCAGTCTTCATAAATGTAGCATGCTTCAGGTACGGGCTGAACTGAAGCTAATTATTTCCCTTCCCACACGGTGTTAGTTACTGCGTTATGCAACGGAAGGTGGAGATAGCGCAGTCCCGTTCCTGTGCATCTCGCTTGGCTTCACTGGCAGCTGGGGATCTCGTGTGCTGATGCCGTCCGCTTCGAAGGCTCCTGTAATGATCCTGCATCGATACAAAATGTGTGCGTGCCTCTTCACGAGTGCAGTATAGCAGAGTTGTGAATAGCTGCATATTTTCCGTGTATGTGTGTGTATATATATATGTTTTTATACTTGGTCCACCACTGGGATTTGAATATCGGTTTTTCCTTAGCCCCTGAGGGCAGGCTATCATGGAAACACATTTTGGGTTGTATTATAAATCTTTTTGAATGCTGACTGCTTGGAGGAAAGCTATGAAAATGCTGGATTTTGCTTCCCTTCCCTGTGTTCTCTCTCCCACGCATGTCTTCATCAGAAAAACTGGAGACTCTTGCAGACTTTACAACTAGGTACGTCTTGGCTGTCTCTCACACAGTCGTGCTCTCCTTGTAGCGATGCTGGCAGTTAGTTGAACAAACAAGGAGCCGGCATTCTTTGGCACTTTCACAAGGTGCAACTGTCTAGAGAAGAGTACCACTGAGCAGAAACAGGCAGGAGTATGTCTTTTTCCATCCTTGTAGGAATTGCTCTGCAGGGAGGGGAAAACAAATGATTCATTGATGATCTAGAGGCTTGGAGAAAGGTGGAGTTATAGTGTCCAGAAAAGTAGGAAAAATGGACAGGAATAAGGCCTTCTGATACATTTTTTAAATTTAGGTTTATTGTCTTTTTTTCCATTATGAAAATGTAAAACCTAAAAAAAAAAACCAACAAACCAAACCCACAAACAAACAACAAATTTGAGATATTAAATATGAATTTAAAAAGCACAAGTCTTGACCAGACAGGGATTTTTGGAAAGAAGTGAGCTGTGAGATTAGCTGTTTGCCAGTGACACAGAATTGTTTCTATTGGTGACCATTTAAAGGGAATTGAGAGGAAATCCTGGGGGGGTGTGGAAAAGCGTGTTTTACTTGTAATGGTTGTTTGGCTTCACCTGTTGTAAAGACACAGTAAGATTTCGGCACAACTTGAAAGTATACTTTCATTCTGGGTAGATTCCAAGACACGCTTTGTGTAAATGAAAGCAAATGCACGTGCAAGCAGAAAAGGTTTCGTATATTCCCAATGGCACCTGAAGTTGCAAGTTCCTCTGAAGAAGGGGTTTGCCAGTGGGCTATTGTAGATGGCTCTATCTTGGGATATTGCAATTAAAATGTATGTTTGCATCTGCTTAAGCAGAGCAGAAAGGCATGTGTCGTGTGTGGAAGTGGGTGTCTCTTGGATGCTGTTCCTCTAAAGAAGGGGGTTGCGAATAAGGCTCTGAAGAGCAGGCACTTTAAGATAGAGCTTATAAATTTAGATAAGAGGAAAAAAAAAACCATGACTGACTGAGTTGTGGAAGGAGAAGCTGTAGAGGAGTCTCTGTGCATGCTGAAATGAATAAAAATTGGTCACTGGCTGCTTCTTAACTGGAGTACAATTGCAGAAGAAAAAAATACTGAGCTGAATTAAAAAAATGTAAATACAGATTAGTAAATGGCAACAGTGGTTCGTACACATCATACTTGTACCATATATCTTGTCTTGCAAGGACCATGAGATAGATGTGTATATATATGCAATTGTGTCATTCACTGCACAAAGTTCAAACAATACTTTAAGACATAGTGCATGTAACTCTTCAGAGGGAGGGTGTCAAGGGAATGCGGGCTCGCTAGTGACAACCTGGTTATCGCTGTGGGTCAGGGAGATTCTGTGGACCTCTCTGCAGGTGACTGAGCAGAGGCTGGAGCATGGAACGTGTCTCATTTTGTGTCTTGGTTTTGGTTTGTGTTCTGTAGAAATGCTTGACTGGTGTCACAGTGGGACTGTGACATTATCCCAGCAGATAGGTTGCGTTGCTTCATGCACCAGGGATGCTTGCTCGGGAAGAAGTGAAAGCTGCTCTGCTGTAGCTTTGTTTCTGGCTCTTTGAGGAGAGGATAATCAGTGAAGGATTCCAATCTTTTTCTTGCAGTAATCCATGCTGAAGAGGCTCCATTCATACAGATGAACCAAGGGTTGAGGCAGCACTTTAAACCCAGATAGTCGGTCGGCTAACTGCCCAGCAGGATGCCATCAACCAGCCGAGCGGGCAGCCTGAAGGACCCAGAAATTGCAGAGCTCTTCTTCAAAGAAGATCCAGAAAAGCTCTTCACAGATCTCCGAGAGATTGGCCATGGAAGCTTCGGAGCAGTTTATTTTGTAAGTAGCTCTGTGACTTGTGAATTTTAGCTGTGTCTCTTTTTACCTTTAAACTGTGAACATAGACTTTTTTTGAACATATTGAGGAAAAGAAACTACTGTGAATCTTTTCATATGGTGTTTGGGGCAGAGATGTTTTCTTGTGTCTGTACAGTCTCATTCCATTCACAGACTTGCAGTATCTGTAAGTTGCATACAAACCGACAAGAAAACCCGTCAATGTGGCCCATGCCTGGTGCTTTAGGTGCATGGTTATGCTGCAAGCAGGGGTTTATCTGCAAATTAAACCATGGACTTCTGCTCCATTGATTCTGACTGGCAATGCAGTTCTCTTGGTCTGATCATCGCCTTATCTCTTGTCCCTTGAGAGAGTTCTCTCTCCCTTCCTCCGTACCCTCAGGCTCCCTTAAAGCCATTCTTTGTGTTTGACACCTGAATGTTGGTGCTTTTGTTGTCATTTGTTCTGTCACATCCTTCCCTACTGCAGGCAAGAATCCCAGTCTTCATCTGCATAAAACTTATTTGACATGAACGTCTGGACAGCAGAATTTTCCCCAGACTGCTTGTATAGCTCAACCAGAGGTGGGATGTCTCACGGTAACCTCATTTGCAGGTTGCTGTATGTTAACTGAAGTGCACGCTGTGAGGCCTTCATTAAAAAAACATTTTCCTCAGACAACCTTTTCACATTTATAATTGTAGGAGGTGTGGCCAAACCTGCCAATTTTCCTTCAGAAAGCCATTTGTGTCAGTATTTTATGAGATGCCTATTCATTGTTAATAATTGCAGCAGACCATGTTGGGAACCTTCCAGCACAAATTTAATGCAGCACAGATGAACTAATTAGGAAAAGCTTCTTAATTTTGTTCCCTGCTTAAAACTATGAGCCACCACTGTCTGGGAACGGATCTGGGGGAGGAAGTGTTTTCTAACGAAACAGTACTCACCTGCAGCCTTTACTTCATCTCATTTACTCCCTTTGGTTAACGAGTGGATATAAAAGGAGGGAACTGAGAAATCTGTCTTCCTGCTACGTGGAAATATTATTGAAGTCTTTCAGGAATGCTGTATCTTCTAGAGACGTGCATGAACCATGCGCGTACGGAAAACCAGCATACAGCTAGGGGTAACCTGCAAGCGGTGTGCTAACAGCATTCCCAAACATCAGCAAGAAGCTGCTGCCGTAGCGTTTGTAAAACTGCTTGAACTTTGTAGTTGTGGTAAGGGCTGAGTGCCCATTACCAGCTCCTTCTGCAAGGAGATCGAAAATAAGAGGTCATTAATTTCTAGGCCCTTCTTTCTCTTTTTTTTCCCCACCATTGTGGACTACCAATTCATTATAGGTTGGTATTTATTCACTAAGGAGTGCCATTACTTGATCGTGTTTGGATTGTGCTGCTTTGAAAGAAAGTACATCTAATTTGGCACTCGCAAAAACACAAGTGTAAGCAGTGCACTGCACCACTCCAACCCCTTTAGGGGCTTTATTTTCCTCAGTTAAGAGGAGTTTCCAACAAAGAATATATGCTGTTGTTATTTCTGTGTTACAAAGTTTTAACCTGTAAGTTTTGTCTTATATTACAGTATCTTTTTACTAGTAGCAGGTCTAAGATCTTGAATCTGAAACTGTTTCGTATAATGTACTCCATACCTCACACAGAGAGCCAAAAGATGAGAAAGGCAACATGGAGGGAGAAATTCAGTGCAAATTAAGTAAGCATAAAGAACGACAGTAGAGGAGTGTATGTCTTGGGTCCTTTATTCCTCTGTAAAGCTAGGGAAAGAACTTCGCTTAAGTTTCTTCAACAAGATTTTGATTCTGCTAATGCAAACGATTAAACTTTCTCTAATCAATGTAATTTTGGATTGTAGTTAACCGCTTAAAAGCGTACTGCCAAAGCTGATGACATACGCCACCTTTTCTTTGCTCGTGCTTTGCTTGTATCACTGCTGAAGTTACTCTGGTCACCAGATGTTGATCCTTTTGTGTGGAGTTTTTGGAGGAAAGCAGGATATGTGCGCATAAACGTCTGCCATAAAACAAGCCTCGTTCATTTGGATTGTTTAAGTTAGCTGGTCTTGTAACATCTTCGTGGCTCTTGTCTAGGAACTGTCTTTTTTCAATTATTCAAGGTCACAAGGAAACTGAAAAAGCAAATGAAACTTCATGATTGTAACATTCAAGGGGTGTGCGCTGTGATGGTTCTCTCTCTCCTAGCGCCACTGTAGCGATGACGGACTGTGGGCGTTTGGCAAACGCGATCAGGGGTTGCTTGCTTGGGTTTTCCAATACACAGCCTCCCGACCACCAGTCTGCTTTCATTGCATACAGCCTGATGATGAATAGATGTGGGAGTAATTAACAAGTAGAAAAATCCATATAATCCTGAAATCTCCCCCTGCCTTCTTTAAAATGCAGTTTAATCTTTCGTTGTTAGTTGTACCTACCTTTCTTTCCTTTTAGCAGTGACCCCAAGAAGGGATGATGTATTTATCTTACGTGATAACTGGCTGAGAGTGTTCACTCTTTTCTCTTTCTTTGTTTCTGTTACATCCTGCAGTGGCAGAAAATATCTTTTTTTCTTTCATAATTGACATGAATTTTGCTGGTTCACCTCATGGTTTTAGTTTCTTAGAAACTGCAAGTCTGGCACCTCTGAATCATTTTGGTATTATCCTTACCCTACTCCCTGCTCTGCAGTGTAATAATAGCTTTCGCTTGACACAGGAAGCCTACTACACTGGAACACTGCAGATGGAGCAGAAGAATAACCCACTCTTTTGTTAGAGCTGTGTTCCTTCTGCTCTACTCTAGTATTTTGCTTGCCTGTTTTATTGCAGTTCTTCACTGATTTGAATGTTTCAGAGATTGTCACTAATTACTCAAGATTTAGGAAACGGAATTTTATTCTTCCTTTTTTTGTCTCAAAAACCCCAAAAATATTCATGTCCCCTCCCAACCTTAGAGATACTTTAATATCAGTGAGACAGTAGGAAAGATCCTCTCAAACAGGAAAAAAAACCCTAAAAATAGTGTTGGTTCAAGCTTATAACTGGTTGAACTAAAGATTGACAGGGAATTCTGGGAATCTTTTTAATGAACGACAGAATTAAAACATGACTGAAAAACCTTTTTACAAAAGGCAGAGTCCCAGTACTTCATTAATCCATGTTCTGATAGGCTGTGCTTGATAATAGTACAAATATATTAAAAATCAGCATTTTCATCAGTCATCAGTGAATGCTGTGGTGCACATTATTTTGATTTATATCCTTTGGCTTCGTATCCAAGTCGATTATTCTTATCAGAGAGACTTGGAGGTCTTTTCTTCCCCCGCCCTCCCCTGCTGCTGAAATCCTTAACGGAGGAGAGGCCGGGGTCCTGGCTGGAGCCATCCTCCCTGCCCGGTGGAGCAGTGCTGCCTCTTCTCCTGCAAGGGGAAACAGCCATTGCTTGGGTGCTAAATTAAACAAAACTTCTCGTCTAGTCTTATCTTGGATTGCTGTCTGAAGTCTGGCAGTCTGCCTTTGAACTGGGAAAAACCATGTACCTTCATAGTGCAGTGGAAATAATAATATTATTGGACTGAGAAAGTGAAAGTCTGGACGGGAATCTGAGGATGGCTCTCAGATTGCCACCGTCTCTCTCTCTATCATCTGCCTTCCTTTAAGACACAATAGCTAATTTGTGGGAGCACTGGGGAGAAAGCTGCCGGTGTCTGGAGCAGGTATCTCCTGCTCATCCTGTGACATGGGTGCTTATATTTGGAATGGAATAAGAAGGCTGAGCTTTGCTTCTGATTTGTTGGGAATGGACCTGGGCAGGGAGAGAAGTTGATTTAGGGAAAATCTGTTCTACTTGAATCAGAGCTGCTTTTATAAGCTATGATTTTCAGTTTAGAAGTGACAGCACTCGACTCCTGCAGAGACTTGCTGGATGCTGAGCGTGGAAAAATGTCATACCTTGTCTGACAAAAAGGAGGATGGTCGTTAACTTTGCAAGGAAATTTCTAATAGATGCAGCAGTCGCACCCCTTGGAAGATATTTTGGCTTATCTCTCTGCAAAAGTTAACTAATGGATAAAGATTTTTTTTTTAGTGTGTTTGGTTTACATCTTATGGGAAATCAGGATCTGAAGAAACTGATGCATCGTGTTTTCATGTTACAGGCACGTGATGTGCGCACCAATGAAGTGGTGGCCATCAAGAAAATGTCATATAGTGGGAAGCAGTCCAATGAGGTATGTAGAACATGTTGCTTATTAAATATTGACCATTGCAAATACTTATTATATGGGACGATTTTAATTAGCTTGGGTTACAACGAGAGAGATCTTTCCTGTAACTGTAAAGGTGAACGAGGGTACTGTGTAAACAATACAAATTAGTTGACTGCTCACAGTGTATTTCTGCCTAATCTGCTCCTGGAAAAGATGGATAAGACTCTCTGCTTCTAGACAGAATGGGCTCTTTTATGGAATCACATAAATGTGTAGAAAGCAAAAAAGAAAATTAAAACTGGTAGTTTTGCACGTCAGTATGTCTTGTTGCCCTTAAACATTCCATTTTAAATACCTTTTAAAATAACCATGTTGTTTCTGGATAAAGGAATAATAGCAATGGATGCAGCAGTGAAAGATTCAGGGGGAATTTTCCCTATACAAAGCAGTAAGGCAGAATGCGTCCTTCCCTGGAATGACTGTGCTGATGAGGAGCTAAAACAAAAGCAAAACAGCAGTGAATGAACGAGTGTGAAAATCTGAACAGCAGCATAATTACGGAAGAACTGCCAGAGCTAGGGATTAAGGCAGTCTTTGCAGGGAGGTCTGTAAAAGTAGGCCTCTGAGATTTAAACGTTAAGTGTTTTCGTGGCCACCCCAGATGTGTTTTTTCCCTAGGACGCTTAACAGAGATAATTGATTTTATACTTGAAATGTTTAAGTGCTAATACAGATTCTTGAAAAACCCAACATGAAGCAAACAGCTGATTTGGTATTATTTCTGGTAAACGACATCTATCAACTCGTGGCATGACTTTTCAACAGAAGTATTTATTGTAACCATGTTGTTCGAGGCGTTTATGGTTCCCTCCCTCCGTTCTCTATATTCCAGTCTTAGAAGCAGTCGTGCTCCCATGAGTTTGACTAACAGCTCCTGGGTTTCTGTGCCTGCCTTTTGGGTATTGATCATCTGCGCTACAAGGGGCTGAGCTATTCCTTCCTTTCTCTGTGTGTGTATGTGTCTGTGTAGGAGGTAGAGGTGGCAGTGTCTCTCCAGCAGTCCTAAATTCTAGCTTCATAGTTAAATTTGCTATGTGTGTTTCTATTTTGTCACTGCGGTGACTTGTTTAACTGTGTACTGATGAAAGAATAATTTGTACTTACTACTTGTCCTACTGTTTTAATTACTGTGAGCTATAAATACTCTATTCACATGAATGAAACAAACTGTGCATGCATCAGAAATAGCTTTTGTTTGTCTTCAATGCATATGTTTCTTTATTTTGAAGAAAGTAATAAGACCAGGATTAAAAGACTTTCTATTTTACTTCTATATTTATTTGTTTTGTTCAGAAGTTTGCTAGAGTTATGCTCAAGCCTAGGTAAAGAAAATTGATTACGAGCATTCTGTTATCATTTATATTTACTTTGGTTCCATAACAAGATTTTATCATTGGTGGGAACAATTATTCTCTAAAATAAGGACATATTTTATTCTAAAAATATATTAAAAACCATGGAAATACATAGTACTGTGCTCTTAATGTGATCTCAAAGCTTTTTTTAATGCAGGAAATCATGAATATGCCTTGACTAATATATCGCATCTCTCTTCCCAATATAGAAGTTTAGTGCGGTGCTTTCTTGGTTTGACTTTTATTTCTTAGTACCTCAAAGCCTTTGAGGCTAAAGGTAAAAGGCATGGAAGTTGTTCCTGTGCCTGGAATGAGGGTGTCAGTGAGGGAGTTTATGTTAGTATAGCAGCACTGATGTCATTTTCATGAGGTTTCTGGTGTTGAGAAATGCTTAGTCAATAAGCTGCCCTGCTTGTGGCTACCATGTTCCCCGGTTTCATTTGTTTCTCTAACCCTAAAATTTTTATTGAGGAGGATTTGGGTGTTGTACATGTTTTCCAAAGCATTTGGGTATGTGGGACCTCTGTCCATCTGTGAATCCTCGCCGCATACATACACCTGAAGGAATGTGTGCCGAGAGATTAAAAGGGCCTGAAAAACAGCTTTTGAACCTTTTGGTGAGGTTTCTCTACCTCTGATTAACTTCAGAACTGATATGCTTTCTCAAAAACATTTTCAGCATCAACACTGTCGTCTTGATGTCTGCATACTTAAACGGTTCCAGCTACTCTGTTTGCTTTTGAAAATCTTTTCCGGTAGTTGTAGTTTTGCTGTTGCTCTTACGAGCTTTTGCCTCTCTTGCCTGCAGAGGTGCGGGTGGGCAGCAAATGGGAGGACTCGGTGATTTCCTCCGAGGGGAGCAGTGGCAGTGCCTGGGCACACAGTGGAACATGACGTTGTGGCCTCTTCTCTACTTTAAAGTTGCACTGACAAAGCTCCCCTTATTATATATAAACTTGGATTTTGCTTTTTGTTTATTCTTTTAGTCCTGCAGAACCATTCCCTTATCTATTAGGTAACTCATTTTAAATCCGTCCTTGTAAAAACTAAACTAGTCCTGGAGAATCATTATCAAGAATGTAGTCAAGATTTTTGGTGGCTGATAAATGGAGTCTCATCCAGTTGTAATATAGTTACTAGTAGGGATAGGTCTCTATAGCTACAAGAGTTAAGTGAGAGAGGGCTGATCCTGCTGAAGGACACTTACCAGCCACATCTCTTTCAGGTTGGGATGTTTGTTTGATTTGACAAGAGAAATGATGTCCCCTAAAAAGGATTGCTTCTTTTTTTAAGGACTTGGCTTGGATATTAAGTGTTTACCGGTATATCCTATGCATACATATAAATATATAGTATTACATTGATGAGAGACCCTTAGACCCTTCCCATACAGCCTAATCGATCAACTTCTTATTTTGTAGATCTGTTGAAGAGTTAAGCCACGAATATCATGGTGTTGATGAAAATTTATTTTGATTTGGAACCTCAAGATGTTTTTGCCTCTTAAAATAGTTAAATGACATAGTAACTTAACAACAACCAAAAAAAGGTAACGGTTTTATAAAGTCTTTCTATTCCTTTTATTTTCTACAGAAATGGCAGGATATTATTAAGGAAGTCAAGTTCCTCCAAAGAATAAAACACCCTAACAGTATAGAATACAAAGGCTGCTATTTGCGGGAGCATACAGCATGGGTAAGCATCTGCTCCAGTCTGCGTTTCTCTTGCTTTGGTTAAGGGCGCTTTAAAATATCTCCAGCTGGCCTTCGAGAGGCACCCGGGCACTCGCATTGCACAAACTCAGACGGGAATAGCCAAGGACTTTACAGGTGCTCAGCAAAACTGAATATAGTTTTTTGGAAATAAGATTTTGGGAAATTCTCCCTTTTGCTTGCAGAGTGAGGTGATTGTGCTGTTCTAGTGTATTTAGTTTCATGCACTATTTGAATTAAATAATAAGGGGGAGGGGGGGCAACAAATTTATCCGTCGCTTCTTGCTGTAAGGAAAGGTGAGAATTTCACTTGTGCTGCCTGGGAGTCAACTATGGCAACTTTATTAGATACTTGCAGGTCACTTAACGACATGTTTGGTGTGCCACTGAGTACTTTGCAGCTTAACTGAATATGTTCCAGAAGTAAGTGTTCAGTTGTACTTTAATGGAGTAGGTTAGAAATGCTACTGATAATTGTACTTGTCCTGGTTTGAGGTAAAATGGGACCAATTTTGTTCCGTAACTTTGCTGCTTAGCTGGGCCCCTTCTAAGTACTGAAATCAACAGCATATTGTGCAGGCACTCTTCGCTCTCAGAGTGATAAGGCCTATGTTTATAGTTAAAGTATATTTTGAGTAGTTAGTATTTCTATTATTTTACTAAATTCTTCTGGTGTATATTGTTGTCATTTTTGTGTGTGTGTTCAGGTGACAAAATGAACTAGGTAGTTTTATCTCTGGCCGTCATCTCCTAATTAATTTCATACATTTGATTTAAACAAAAAACCCCAAACTTGCCAGACTAAATTTGGTTTATTTGAGTCTGTGAGCATAAAAATGGGGGGGGGGGGGGGGAGTAGATGTGATAGGCTATGCAGGGGAAGAATTTTGTCAAACGAAAACCATGATGTGACACTTCTCATTGACAAAGTTTATGTAGTACGATATACTAAAGAAATCATATTGTTGAAATAATAGCTTAAATTGTAGGTGCTGTTCATGTGTTAGTGTCAGTAAACCTGTAGGACAAAGTTTTAGTTTCTTTTTTTGAAATCTGACTGGGACGAAATCTTAAGTAAATCCCTAAATAGCCTTTTAATACTCTGATAAGCTTGTTAAGTGCAATTTAATATTCCTGTTAAGTACGTGCATATAAAATAAGATATGTAGTACAATACATAACTGGTTATGAATATGCTTTTGTGCTCCTTACAAGTTTTGTTGCTCGGTGTCTTGCACAGGAAAGCTATCCTAATTCCAGTTCAAGCTGTCCTTGTGGGAGGGATCAGTGTGACAGTGCCAGGATGGGGCTTACGTTATGAGCGATACTTGTTTTGTTATGGCAGTCTGCATTGTATGCAGCAGTGATTATTTATAGATTTCTCTACAGGTATCTCCATAGGTATCTAGAAAACATGCATTTACTATTAGAGATTTTCTAACAACGGTTTTGATTTCTTCCCATACAGCTTGTTATGGAATATTGTTTAGGATCAGCATCAGACTTACTAGAAGGTAGGTCACACGCGTTTATTTGATTGAAAGTCAAAAGTATAGTACTGCAGTAGGAAGTTACAGCACCACAGAATTGTCCTCGAGTTTATGGTTTTATTTGGGGGCAGAGCGTGTGTGAACAGTTGCGGTTTTGCAGATTCGTGCGTGGCTGTAATGGTTTTTCTGTAGAATGTCGGCTTTCCTGGGTGCCTAGTTTCTCCTTGGTTCGTATTATTTTAAAGCTGTCAGTCAGCTGTTTATTTTCTTCTGAGTTTTAGGTTCTCCTGTCATGACAGTGCAAGATTTATTTCTGAAAACTCTTGCTGTTGATCCTAACGCTTACTAACAACTGTAGGCCTGTTTACTAAAATAGCGCTGCAGCAGTATTAGGGTTTTGCTGGATGAGGTCTTTTGTTAAATGGTCGTTTTTCTGTCAGGCTTCTTGAAGTGAACTTTCTTTGAAGATATATGTGTGGCCAGTAAGTTGCTCATCTCCTTTCCTTGCCAGAAGCATTTCAGGACAAAAGGCTGAGCTGCCGGAGAGTTATCTGTATTGCTACAGTTTATTTATTCATGTGTGAACTGTCGTAAAGTTGTAGGGTTTGGGATTTAGCATCATTAATGGAAAATTGAATATTGAGTCTCAAATAGGTGTTTGGGAGAATGGCACAGAACTGACAGAAATGTAGTTTATGGTTGCAAAGTAGTCTCTTTTTGATAGTAAATAGCTGCTGTTTATGGTTAGAAGATTACATCTGATTATAGAATGTACTCTACGCTGTGAACTATTTTTACATTTGCTTCTCATACGAACCTAGTAAAACTGAAGTTTGGGTATTTTCTCTCTGTTTACATTGTTAACAGTACTCGCTTGCATGCTGCAAACTGCATTGTTTTCTTTAATATTGAATTTCAAATAAATTCTTTCCTTAAGTTCATAAAAAGCCATTGCAAGAAGTGGAAATAGCAGCAATTACCCATGGTGCTCTCCAGGGATTAGCATACTTGCATTCTCACAATATGATCCATAGGTAAGTGGTTATGCTTTTGCTGTCTCACACACTTACAGGTAATTGGCTTTGATTGTATCCCCTTCATCCCAAATTTAATATTTGTAAGCAGAGAGGGTTTTTTTTTGCAGTGTCTGTACGCTCCCAAACTAGCGATTTATAGCAGTCAAATACCAGGAAGCCGTGTGTCTCCTTATGCCCCATCTCTTACAGCCGGTGTTCATTTCTGCACAATTGCTTTGAATCCGCTAAGCTTTTCGATAGTTGATACGATGCTGATTGTCCCCTGAAGCAGTGAATAGCAAGGCAGGCTGAGTTCACCGAAATGGCTTGTAGCAAGGCAAAGATTGCTGGGGCGGGGGGGGAGCGCTAATACTTGGAAAACTATTTTTACACGAACACACGCGTTGAGAAGCACACAGTAAGTATGGGATGCGAATGTTCTTTGTGTTTGAAGTACCTGCTGCATTTCAGTAGGATGGAGGGTTTGAATAGTTACATTATTAGGACTTTCTGAAAAATGTTTATAAAGGACGTAGTTGGTCCAGAAGGTTTTGCTGAACTGTATACGAAGCTTACCCAGGTGTGCCATTTTAAGTTGATTTTTAAGACAAACTGGATTCTAAGATCCAAGGGCCTTGTTAAGCTATTAACCTAAAGGTTAAAGATTTTGTATTAGGAGGAAATGAGGGTATTCTGCAGCTTGAACATGTGAATACTGGTGTGTTTTGTAGTCAGTCCTATAGAAGGTTTTCTTTTTTGGAGAGGAACAGTACTGACATTTGTATTCTATAACCAGAGATATCAAGGCAGGAAACATCCTGCTGACAGAGCCAGGACAGGTGAAACTTGCTGACTTTGGGTCTGCTTCCATAGCATCTCCTGCCAACTCATTTGTGGGGACGCCATATTGGTAAGCCAAGAGTTTTACGCATTTCTGGCTTTGTGAAGAAAAAAGGATCATTTCTTGGGTATTTAATATACTTGGGTTTTATTGGAGCTACCTTTGTAATCTTCCAGTTGTGGCAGTGGTAAAATGTACTTTGCAAAAAAAAAAAAAAAAATTAAATAGTAATTAGGCTCTGAGGTCAAGAAACTGTGAATCCTTGTATTTGTAGTTCACAAAAAATAATAAACATATTTTGTTGATCTACTTATCCTGACTTTAAGTGGTAGAGGTGGGATCGAATCACCTGTAATATATTTTAATCACTCCCCACAGTGGTTTTAACAACTCGTATGTTGTCACCGCGTCTGGTTGTTGAAATAACTGAAGTGTTTTTTCTTTCATAGGAAAAGCCAGGTTCATTGAACAAAACCCTTTGCAGATCCCTTGTATGCTTTTGATCTCTTACACCTAATCTGTGGTGTTTACACAACTGCATGCTATAATTATTTCACCAGAGTTGGCCAGCCAGCTAAACTATTGGAAACGTGGGAGGGCGAGAAGGTGGTGATACTCGTAAATGGAGAGCTGGGCAAAGCGCAGGAGAACATCGCGCAGCCTCTGTATAGGCTCGTACTGGTGTGGGTGCCTGGTCTTTGTTCCCAGTATCCCATGTTCATGCCTGATACCTTGGGAAATGATTTATTTGTGGTAGCTGAAATCAGCGAAACAGCCCGTTTCATTGAAATACTGATGATGATGATCATAATGTGTTCCATTGCCCAGAATTTTGAGCACTGATTTCCTGTTTTAGGATGGCCCCAGAAGTGATTTTAGCCATGGATGAAGGGCAGTATGATGGCAAAGTAGATGTTTGGTCTCTTGGAATTACCTGTATTGAGTTAGGTAAGTTTGTTGTTTTTTTCTTTTAAATTATAAAATGGAGTTATTTCAGCTGACTAAATTCTAGGTATTAAATATGGTGTGGAAGATCTATGCTTCCTTCCTTGTCCTGGTTTCTCTGGGACTCGAATTTTAGAGAAAAGAGTTGTATGTGCTGCCTCAAATTCAAGACCAAGTCTCCAATTTGATGTTTATTGAACTGGTGTTTTCATTACCCAAAGAAAAAAGTTATATAGACAAAGAAAATAGCTAAACTATGTCACTAAAGGTGTTTTGCCTTCTGTGGGAGAGGCAGTTAACTTTTGAACTGGAAAGCAGTCTATTTGCTGAACAGCTTTAGAAATGAACTATTAAAAGTGCCAATGTGAAAATATATTTAGTGGTATAAGTTGATATTGTTTGCATGAAAACTTAAGGTATATTAACAAGTCCTGCAGTAATGAGGTTTGGGAAGAGTGGAGAGCTTCAAAGCTGTATTCAGTGTATGTCGTCACTTGTGAATAGATTTGGCCGGGAAATCTCTTTAAGATAAAAAAAATAAAATGGAATGATCCAGTTTTGAAGTGGTAATCTATAAATCAAACCCAAAAGAAACGATGGCACTGCCATTACAACAGACTCCCTGCAGCAGAATGTCAATTTAAAAGGACTATGTTCGTATGGCATTCTGTTTAAATTTAACGTGTAGTATTTTCTTGGAACAAAAATACACTTGCTGAAGCACAAGACCATGCACAGCACGACTCTGATTTTAGTCAGGATCCAGCCCTCTAGAAGCACTTAGCTGTCTGTTTTTCTCGGGATGCTAAGGTTCAGTGCTGCTTGTTGCACCTGAGGCTGTCCTAAGCATCCTTGTCACATCTCATTGCTCTACTCCAAACCAACCTCGGTGGAGGAGCCGCCCGGCCGGGCAGTGAGAGCTCTCAGGAACACGCTAATCCATGTGAACTGCACAGTTTAGCTAAAAATGCTGCCTGGCATTCCAAACTGTCAACTTCATTTTTTTCCAGGACGTGAAATAGATTCTTTCTTCAGAGCAGAGATTTTTTTGGTTGCCAATATAAAGCAAGTTTGAAGGGGTGTGACTGTCATGACAGAATCCTGCTCCGAGTGGAGTAAGGAGACTTGGCTGGCTGCAGCGTTCCAGGAATGCAGTGAGCTCATGGCCACCACACCCCCGGGTGCCTTCCTGCACGCTGCGTTTTTGCAATATGAAGCGTTAGGCTTTGTCTACAGCTTCTAGCGTGGTGGGAGGTGAGACTAGGTCAGGATGGTGGAGCATTGTAGGCTGGGTCGGTGTGGTTCTCTCATTTGCCTTGGTTTGAATAAGCATGGGAAGAAAGCAGAAAAATGAGATGCCTAGTAGTCTTTTCAAATTATCCCTTAGTCTTAGCAATGGCCTCGTTAAGGGCTCAGTTTCAGTGTTTCCTGAAGACTTCTTTTTTTATTCAGGTGAGTTACGAGAGGAAAAAAAGCTATGGAGAACGGTCAGTTAAAATAGTTTAATGGATAATCAGTCTGATACTTGATAGCAGCAACTAGTTGTCTGACAGATCAGAGAAGGTAAAATGCTACGTTTGAGGAAAGGTTTAACTCCTCAGTTTACCTGTTCTGAGGAATTTGTAGGGCTTAGTCCATCCTGTGATAGCCATAAGTGAACCGTGATCTCTAATACATCGCTTACTGCTACTATTTGACTCAAAATTGAAAAGCAGAATAAGAAAGCTAGCATTAATTTTTTCCTTGTTTGGTTTTTATTCAGCAAGGAAAGTTTTCTGTTGCGTTTTTGCTAGTGTAGGAGCGTCCTCCTGGCCTGGCCACCTTCTCTGGAATGTTTATGGCGAGGCTGAGCTTAATAGGTTTACCCCATAAACATTCTGATGAAGCTTCAATTTTGTTGTTACAGTGAGATCATCTCCTTCCTCATTAAGCTTTCATGCTGTGTCAGTCTATAAGAGTAACACAAGCTTGAAAGAGAGAGAAGAGCCAAAGAGAATGCAACTCTTAAAATAGTATAAAGAGTTGGCCTGTTACTGACTTCCTGCCCATGTGCTTAGTCAGTTAAGTGTGATTTGATGGTTCTTGTAACCAGCTTTTTCTTCATCACTGCTGTCCTGTTAGAATTAAATATTTGTTAGCTTTTTAGCAGCTGTAGTTAAAAAAAAAAAAAAAAAGGTGGGGGGTATGAAACCAAGAATGTGTAGTGGCTAAACACCGAGTATAAAGCTTACTGTTAACTTGCTCCTATTTTAGTACATTAAAATGAGTCAGAGAACTCAACTATGATAAACCACGTAATTTAAAAGCTCGAGAGGACAAGACATTTGATCTTCAAAGTGCTTTCATCTTCTGGAATGGCATAGGACATACGCCAACATATCTGTCTGATTGCAGGGTAGGGTTGGTTTGGGGTTCCGTGTTCGGGCAATAGTGATTCTGCCGATGTGGTTTTCTTTTTAAAGGGATGTAAACTAAAAAAAGAGCAAAAACCATGAGACTATCTCCCTACATAAAAAATATTTTCTTTTGTGTGTAGCGGAAAGGAAGCCTCCTTTGTTTAATATGAACGCAATGAGTGCCTTATATCACATAGCGCAGAATGAATCCCCTACACTACAGTCTAATGAATGGTGAGTATTACGGAGGGAGGAATGTTGTAGGGAATTGCTGTAAATGGAGTGCTTTGTCATGCTGAGTTCTTGAAATGGCTGGATTCCTGTTGGGAAGATGTGAACTGGAAGGTTCTTATTAGATTCACTGTACATTTTGTATACAAAATTGACCAGTTACTAAATATGCATTTTAGACTCTAGAATGTAGCAGAAACAGGACATGCTGCTGGAAGAACATAAGATCCTGCAAAAAATTCAGTCAGTAAACTTTTGAAGCTTCCAGGCCAGCCATAAATGCGGGGTTTAGTGTTTTTTAATCACAAACCATGCTGTCAATTCCAAAATCTTGTTTTGTTGAAGTATTGCTTTGCAAGATGAAGACACCACTTGTGTGTGGCAACTGTTTGTGGCATAAACTTCAGAGGAATCGAGTACAGTAGTGACATTTTGTGCCTCTCAGCCACAGCAACTGTCTCTTGAAACAGCCAACACAGTAAACTAATTTCAAAAGTTAAAAACTTCCTACTTATGTTTTTCTGAGCCATAGTCTTAGGCCTCTGACATGATACATTGTACCTTATTTTCAGAAATTGTTTTCTACTTCTGAGGTTTTCTGGTTAAGCTATTTCACACCCTGGTGCTTGACAAAGCATTCAACTCATTGTATGCATTTTTCTTCCCCCAAAATGCAATAATTTAATTTACTGAAAAATTGCAGTAGCAAAACCCCCCATTACATGATGAGAAAGGGGGAGGGGGGATAAAACCTGTACAACTGATGTGCTGCTGTTTTCAGGGTATAATTCTGCCCTTCTGAAAACTGTGTTTGGAGAAAGAAAGGGCAAAATACAGAATTTTAGCTTACAGAAGGAGAGAAGTTACTAAACAAAACATGACCTTAAGTCTTACTTGTGACAGATTGCATAATAGCGTAGAAGCTGCATCTGAGGGGCCAAAGGCATTTCAGGAATTGTGCATTAATACAGTTTGCGGATAAAACATCTGCGCACAGAGGTGGGATGGGGCAGGGGCTCTGATTAGGCCTTGGAGAGTTTGGGCAATACAGAATTTGACAGGATTGATGCTCATGCTGAGATACATGGGTGTCTGCCTTTTATATCGAACCTCCCTTCCTCTTGAATTCGCCCATATTTTTTCATTCTTTAAATGAAATATTTTGTCTGGAAGCTGAGGGTGAAGGGGTCTATCTACTAGTAGCAGTGGGCTTTGGCTTTACTGGAGGTGTCAGAGGCTGTAGCACGCAGTCCTGCGTCTGTGTGGTTTCTCCCCACTCAGCTAGCAGTGCCCAGGTGTGAATGCCTTGATTTGTAACTAACTTTGAAAATTAAACCAGATAGTTAACTCAGATGTTTGGGGTTTTTTTTCCACTTTCTTTGCCGCAGGTCTGATTATTTTCGAAACTTCGTAGATTCTTGCCTCCAGAAAATTCCTCAAGACAGGCCTACATCAGAGGAGCTTCTGAAGGTTGGCTTGCTTGTCCTTGTTTTCCACGTGGTTTTAAGAAGGGGCCATGCTCCGTGATGTTCTTCTGTCTCACCTACTGTACTAGGTTATGGTTAACGATGCTCTCTGCCCGTTATCCCTAACACCTTTCAGCTGAGAGTGCTGTGGAGCGTGCCGAGTTGGCGGTCTGAGCTTCCATGCCCCTTTGCAGTGTCTCGGGCGGCTCCCCGGGTGACTTTCCAAGCTAGCCTGGTCTCATCATATACGGACGCCCCAGCAGGTGACACTGGATGACCACCAACCTGTTGAGAGTTTCAGTTTCTTAAGCTCAGTCTGTCCTTCCAGTGATTATAATTAATCCTGACAGCACTGCTGTGCATTAGTTAACAAATACCTTTCATTACTTCCCTCTTTATTCTATGCTATATATACCCCTAAAGGCATTTTATCCTCTCCCGTCACCTATGTGCTTTACATGCAGAACTGAAAATCGCTGTTCTAATAGTATCCCTGGGGGAAAGGGGGCAGAGGAAAGCAGTTTTTCTTCCCCATACTTTTTCTTGACATGAATAAGCCTCAGCTGTCTGCAGGTTTTCTCCTGCTTTATTTCTGAGCCTTTTTTTTTTTATTTTCTTCATTTGTGCTTGTCTATGCCGCAGATACTTGATTTTCCTTGCTCTAGTCTGGAAACAAAGCCAATGTGGTAGATTCTTGCAAAAAGCTGACGTGTTCTCAAGTGAAGGCAATTCGCATATAAGTTAGTTGTTAGAGCTGCTTTATTTTAAGTGTGACTTTGGTGAATTTCCTTTGTGACATCAAGTGGCATTCAGAATTTTGCTAACTACTTGTTCTCTTTACAATGCTCGAGCCATTATTTTGGGGGATCTTTATCCTGGCCATGTTTGTGCTTTTTCCACAGTTTTGGAAATTGTGGATTTTTCCAAAATTTTGCATTACTGGGAAATGGATGCTATTTATGAAGATTTTATCATCACCTTTCTGCATGTTTTTACATAAATGGTTCTGAGGACTTTTGCCTCTTCTAAAACTGTGTATTCAGAAAGTAAATGCAATTATTGAGTAAAGGTTTTGGTGTGGGTGTGTAGTCCTGCCATTTCAGAATTCTGCAGATTGGTTTTATTTTGAGCAGTGCGCTGCAATTAAAGAGAACATTGATGGAAATTAAACGTTTGTGAATGTATTCCTTCTATATCTATAGTTTGAAACAGCTGCATGCCACTTTACAGGGACAGGTAGAGAATGTGACACGTTGGAAATGGCAATGCAGTTCTCCTAAGGAACAAAATGAAACTAGCGGTGGTGTTAATAATGACTCACGCTTGCACAGCACATTGCATCTGGAGACTGCAAAAGCTGCTTCTGACAGCCATCGGCAAGATTTCACTTTTGCAGTGAATTGCAGTGCATATCTCCAAAAAAAGAGCATAACGTGGCTAACTGTTCTAGGACCGGGCTTGAAGGTTCACAGCCTATTTTATGACTCAGAGCTGTATGCCAAATATTTGATTCTCAAGCTTTTCTGAACAAGGAAACGGGTTTTATAGTGCGAGTTAGCTCATGAGTTAATTAACATTTGGTTAGAGGTACTTAACCAGTCTCGCACGTTTGGCATTTATATGCTCTTTGTTGCTCTTCCCCCTCTAAACCACAAGTAGATAATGTCTCTAAATACCCCAGCATCCAAAGAAGTCTAGGTTTAAACTGAGCCCATTTTCGTGGTACGTGAAATAACATTTATGGGTTTATTTACCTCTTTACTTCTTGGTGGATGTCTCCCATCAGAAAGCAATCATTCTGAAATCTATCTGGATCATGAAGTGTAAAAATAGTGCCAATGTAAGCTGTGAAGTATTCTCCTCCTGTGCAGGGAAGAGAGCTAA
This sequence comes from Vanellus vanellus, assembly GCF_965231255.1. Lineage (NCBI taxonomy): Eukaryota > Metazoa > Chordata > Aves > Charadriiformes > Charadriidae > Vanellus > Vanellus vanellus. The sequence goes on from NC_138924.1 coordinate 7,825,408, forward strand.
AAAACCAAACTAGAGCTCATAATTTTCTGCTTGGAGCATGTCCGCTGGAGGCATAAGAGGTCACTCACCTATTTGCGTGTTCTACAGCACATGTTTGTTCTTCGGGAGCGGCCCGAGACAGTGTTAATAGACTTGATTCAGAGAACAAAGGATGCAGTGAGAGAACTGGACAACCTGCAGTATCGTAAAATGAAGAAGCTCCTCTTCCAGGAGGCGCACAACGGCCCTGCAGTCGAAACACAGGAGGAGGAGGAGGTGAGAGAAACTTTGGATTTCATCACTGAACCAGAGGATGATGCTGTCATTTAAATATCCACAACTCGGATATTGCTAAAACAAATGGAGGCTGTTCACACACCTGGTTGTAAACTCCGTCTTCCCCTCTGCTTGGAATAACGCTACCTCAAGGCACAAACAAGGACAAACGGGGTACATGCTTAGTGCTGGCAAGAAGCTGTGCCGTGTGTTTGTGCTTGAACAGTTAGCTTCCAGTTCTGTAAATCCCAGCTTTCTTTGCCTGTTTACAAGCCTTCATGAGGACTCTTTCAGCACCTGCAGTTAACCTTTATTTTGACCATATGTACAAGGCCCTTGACAGTCTTCTGGTTTTGTCTGGAGAGCGTTGTGCAGAGTCTAAGATGGGGGGGGTGGGGGGAGGCATGAGGGAAATTAATTTGTCTTTTTTGGGTTGCATGCTGCAATCACCATGCAGAAATTGAGACTCTCTGAATTGCAGTTCTCTCACGTACAGAAAGGGACCGTGCAAGGTGCAGCGACCCAGCTGAGCGCTTAGATGATGCTGGTGTCAGAACAGTTTCTGGTGACACGCTGTTGCTGATACATGATAGAGTGCAGCTTGTTAACAGGCTCACTGTTGAAAAGAATCTGACATCAGCCAGTTAATCTTGACAAGGTTGATTCTTTCTCTCCCCAACATCCCACAAGAGAAATGTTTCATGGCAATGCCTGGAGGGTGGAAACTGCCGTGACGTGGCAGGTAGATGCCTTTAGAAATGAATGGAATGAACGCGTCATTTGGTAATGTCCACAACTGTCATGGATTTGGATTTTCTTAATAATTCCTTTCTCCTAGGAACAAGATCATGGTGTTGGCAGGACAGGAACAGTGAATAGTGTCGGAAGTAATCAGTCCATTCCTAGTATGTCTATCAGTGCCAGTAGCCAAAGCAGTAGTGTTAACAGTCTTCCAGATGCCTCGGATGATAAGAGTGAGCTGGATATGATGGAGGGGGACCACACCGTGATGTCAAATAGCTCTGTCATTCATTTAAAGCCGGTAAGCATTGGATTTTTACTGGATGGCTTTGAAGGTGTAAAAAGGGAGTGGATTTGGTTGGTACAATGACAAAAAGTCGAGTGCTACCTATCCTAAATCGTTATCTGCAGGTTCTAATATTGTGTCCCAATATATTAATGTGTGCTGGAAACTTCGGAAGGTTGCTATAAAAATAATTTATTTCTGTCGATTCGCTAAAAATTATTTTGCTAATTTCTTTGTTTCAAAACCAGTTTGCTTTACTGTGAGGAGCTGGAATGGCAGCTTGTGAATAGGTTTATTTAGTGGATGCCCTTAACTTGCAGAGCACTGCTTCATGGGACAAAAGGATGTGAGAGCTCCCCCTTTTTACCTCCGCGTTAGTTAATTCGTAAATATAAGACCCTCAGCGGCGATTGAAATCTGTTCCTGAAGCACACAGCTTCCCAACACTTGATTCAAATATTTTGGTTAATGAACGAAGATGCACAGAAAAAGAAATGCAGCACTCTGGCCATGGCACGCTGTGAAATCACTTCCCTTGCTTTACCTCTGCAAGATTCTTATGGTTTGAGACACCCATAACAATTTATTGTCATTTAGACAATCATTCTATCACTTGATGACCCCTTTCCACCCTGGAAAGGGAATTGGGAAAAACAAGGGAAACCCGGGAGTTGAAGTATAAACAGATTTAATAGAGTAAGATTAGATAATTAACATTAATAACACTAAAGAACCAATATTGATCCCGATACCAATACAGAATATGCAGGGATTGTACTCAGCCCATTCTATCAGTAGAAGCTGTGCACTCCCAGCAGTGGACGGCAAACGTCGGATGCTGTGAGCGCTGCAGATTCAGGAGGAAGTGAGGGGTGAGGGGCCCCGGCACCAGGGCACAAAGTTCTCAGGATGGCAGCCATTGAGGGAGAGAGAGAACTTTGCAGCAAACTTTCTAATTTATAGTGAATGTGACGTTGGTGGTATGAAGTAATCCTGTTGGCAGCTTGGGTCCCTGCACCTGGCTAGCTCAAAACCACTGAGACCTTGAAACCCCCACACCATAGCTGGCTACAAAGTCGATATTTTCACAAATTCAGACACCAGAGTCTTCTAAAAGCTCAGTCTTGGAGAAATGAGTCCTGTGTCGCTCAAACCAGGACAGCGATGAAGGATATAGCAGGGAGCGTCCCTCTGAACCGTGCTGCTCTTGCTGTGGAGGGGTTATCACACCTTTTCTCAAACCAGTAACGTTTCCCTAGCTAATGACAGATGTGGTTAGAATGTTTTGTTCTTTGCCCAGATATGCAACAAAGACGCAGGTATTTCCTCGGGGAGTTAATTAGTATATCATATCTAACTACTAATCGCTCTGTGATGAATGACAAACTCAAAATAAGAATGTGGAATACACCATGACAAATTTTAAAATTTGCTTTGAGGTGTTTCTGTAGTGGGTGTAATGAAAATCTTCCTCTGTCTTTCAGAGTTACAAAGATGATGGTTTTTTCCTTTTTGACTTGATATAATCTACTTTGTAGCTTTTATGTTTTATTGAAGTGTTTAACTCAGTTTTTGGTTTTCCATTTATTTGTCTCATTTTCAGCTTTAATTAGTAATTTTCCTCCTAGTAATAAAAATGCGCAATGAAATTTCCAAAAGCAAGGATCCTAGATCAGGGGTCTTGTTGCAGTATATTCCCTCATCCCGCTTATTGGCAGGAGGATCTTTCAGGGCTGCTGAATGCAAAATGGGTTTTCTTCCTTTTCGATGTCTTTTAAACCAAACTAAAATAAAAAATCTTCAGTAACACAGTTTCTCTTTATTCTCTCATGTTAATGTTTGCTGATAAGGAGGAAGAAAACTACAGAGAGGAATCAGATCCTCGAACAAGGGCATCCGAACCCCAGTCTCCTCCCCAAGTATCTCGCCACAAGTCTCATTATCGCAACCGAGAGCACTTTGCTACTATACGCACAGCATCGCTGGTATGTTAAGGTTTTTATTTTGATGAAGTTGTGTAGGGAGGGGATGCCTTTGAACACAGGGTTATGAAACTACTTAGAGCTGTTAGGATTTCATCAGAATATGAGCTGTCCTCGTTGACTGAGATATTATCACTGAAATAGTTTAATGTAAGTTAATAAAAGCTTAAATATGACACCTGGGCAAATGTAATTTGTGTATATTAGATATTTCCAAAACCAGTATGCCTAGCAGAATGCAGGAAACTGATTATAATAATAAGCTAACTTTTATTTTCATATGCATATTAGGTATATTTGTGTGTGTTATATGTGTATATATGCACGCTCATTGCAGTGGGCTAAAAAGGCATTATTTAGTACCAGCTTTATAACAATTGCACAGTTTTTCTGCTAGAGCCCATGTAAGCTTATCTTCTTCAGCAGAATTCAGTTTTTAATCTGCTCTGCTGCCATTAGGATGTATGCTTTTCTTTGCAACAAAATCATATTTCTTTACTGAATAGTTTTCTTTTGTGGTTTGAAGACTGCTGAAAAGCAGATTAAGAAGCATTAACTTACTTTGGCCCAATGTGGTTACCTTCCTAGGTGACAAGGCAAATGCAGGAACATGAACAAGACTCTGAACTCCGAGAGCAGATGTCTGGCTACAAACGTATGAGACGGCAACACCAGAAGCAACTGATGGCATTAGAGAATAAACTGAAGGCAGAGATGGACGAGCATCGCCTCAGGTTGGACAAAGATCTTGAAACACAGCGTAACAATTTTGCTGCAGAAATGGAAAAGCTAATTAAAAAGCACCAAGCAGCCATGGAAAAAGAGGTAGGAGATTACAGTTTAGCAGACCGGTCTATATCTGTTAATTACACTGAATTGTCCACTTCCCCTCACTGATGACGAGATGACATTGTAGTCTCTTACATGTCTGTTTTCAGGAGCCAAGCAAATTGGTAATTAGAAAAAGGCTAATACATCACCTCCTTACACTAAGGGGTTTATGTAACTAGAGGAAAGGTATGTCCTTCATCACAGTGCGTTATACTAAATGTTAGTATACTGACCCCAGAAAAAGTACTGTAAGGGTTTTCCTTTCTCATGCCGTGTACATGCTGTCAATAACTGACTGCCATCAAGTGTTACGGAGGCGGATGAGCCTGCAGAGAAACATGCCAGCTACGTTTAAATGTTCACCGTCTAGTTGCTTATGGATATGGGGGGGGTTATGCTTTTAAATAATTTATAATGAAGTGGTGCCGCCTACAGTGATTATTATTGATTCTTTGTTCATCTTGGATCTCTCGGTGGAGGGCTAAGGATATAGTTTATCATAAGGCGTTGACTTTGTTAGGCGAGATAACTGAACAATAGGGCTGGGGAAACGAGGCACTGAAAAGGGACTCCTGCTGGGTGCGTTGATGGGGGGGTGGAATGAGAAGAGGGTGAGGGCAAGCTCCTGAGAGTCGCGCTTGTTCCGAGGCATGGTGAGTATCGCGGTGACTGTGCCATGAGTTCCGGGTCTTGGGGCTGAAATGGAACATGAGCTGTAATCCATCGGGACTCAGACTGATTTGCTGCTGGATTTGCTTTAGGCGAAAGTGATGGCCAACGAAGAAAAGAAGTTTCAACAGCATATTCAGGCCCAACAGAAAAAAGAATTGAACAGTTTCCTGGAGTCCCAGAAGAGAGAATATAAACTCCGTAAAGAGCAACTGAAAGAGGTAACTCATCTGTAATGAGAAATGTGAATATAGTGCAGTGTATGATACACTGTAAGAGCGGTGAACATTCAGAAATAAAAGTGCCACTGTGCTCAAGAGAACTTTTGCTGGATTGCAGCAGGTTCTGCATTTCATGAGCAGTCCTGTACACACTGTATTTATTTCATATCTTTGACCTTAAAGTAAGAGGGTTATTTATATATTGGCACCTATGTTTATCTTGTGAAAGTACAAACTTCTCTGTTGTTTAATGTAACTTTTTAGCCAGAAACATGCAAATTTGGCAATCCTAAGAAATGAAAAAAGGTAGTTTAAGAAAGGTCATGAGCATTTTTCTCATACCTTGTTGCTGCAGATACTGACCATGCACTGCAGCAGTTAGTGAAGTTTCTGATCACTTAAATGATATTTCTGTAGCAGCAGCAAGAAAACAGAACAGTAAAGATGACCTGCGGATTTTTTTAAAGGAAAATATCTATAAAGCACTATTAAATTTTAATGGAAAAAGCTGTGTAATTGTTTATTAATCGCTGTATTGTAGTGAAAATCATGAACTCTGTGAAGTGCAGAGAAACTGTAGAATCAAACTTCCTGATTCTTTTTGTGGAGTGGCTGAAACCGTAAGAACTATTAATAATTTTTTTGAAAGAACCATTTAGTTCTCAACCATCAACTTGTGTGACGCAACTTTGGAACTTGCTCCAAAGGGGAATATTCCCAAACATAGACATTTCCCAGGAGAAAAAAAGGCTAAAGAGCAGCAGAGCCAAGAAAGATCTAACAAAAACTGTAGTAGCGTGGGCTCTTTATAATAACATAGAATCTTTTTCTAAGTGGGCAGTAGATCACAGAGCACCAAGAAACACTGATGAAATACAGAGGAGTTCTGTCTCATAGTTTATAAGTTGAGGTGTATCACAAGTCTAGTTACTGTATGGGCATCTCTAGTACGCAGTTCAAACAAGCAGTCTCTTGCCAAAGGTGCTTCAAGCTATGTGTTGAATTTTATACAAATGTGGAAACTGTGGCCTTAAGTTTCACTTGTGAACTTCTTTATAAGTTACAGCATCTCAGTGAGTTGGCTCTGCCTTGATGAGTTACTTATAAAATGTGTACGTGTTCTGATCGAGCAAGACAAAAAATGTCTAATGTGCTTCGTGTGGCTGGACTTTTGTTTGAACAACAGGATGACAATGCTTTCCTTCTCTCGGTCCTCTGGGAGCCTGTAAAAACATTTGTCAGGCAGTATGGCAGGACCTCCAAGTGTCTTTGTTTTCAGTGGCAAAACATCGTTTTTACATTTTGAGCTGAGATATGTACGTCTGGAAGATGTGGATGTGAACCAGCATTTTTGCCAGTTAAAATGGCCAGCGCAAAAAAAAAAAAAGTTGTGGTTAAATATGCTCCACTGTCAATTGTCTCCTGGTGTTCCCTTAGATCTGAGATATGATGCGTTTTGCAGAGGCTGGGATGGTACCAGCCGTAGAAGGCAAGGTGGAACGGCTTTGAAACATAGTTTATTAGGCAGGTCCATCCAGTTGTTCAGGGCCGAGGAGCTTAATGTGACTATTCCACAGTTAATTACCTTGCTGTTATCAGGAGCTGAATGAAAACCAGAGCACTCCAAAGAAGGAGAAGCAAGAGTGGCTCTCCAAGCAGAAGGAGAACATCCAGCATTTCCAGGCAGAGGAAGAAGCCAACTTACTGAGGCGTCAGAGACAGTACTTGGAGCTGGAGTGCCGCCGTTTTAAGAGACGGATGCTCCTTGGCCGCCATAATCTGGAGCAGGACCTGGTTCGGGAGGTAAGAGAATAGGCAGAGATGAGACCTGGAACCACCGGTGTGAGATGTCTCACAGGAGTACTGCCATTCAACTCCGATCTCACTGAAGTTTTAATTACCACATCTGAAGTCTTTTGGTAAAATAATGGTTCAATATGTTTTGCAACACCGTCCGGTAATCCCTGTGGCATTTAGGGGATCGTGCAGAATCAAACGTTCAGATTAGTGCCCTATTGTGGGAGACTTGTTAGATCCAAAAAATCAACAGACACAGCAGTTACAGTCCTTTCCAGAAAATGCTTACTGGGAATCCTGTTGAGCATCTAGAACAGGAAGAAGAAAAGTGAAATGAGGAAGGAAAAATTACTGGTGGTGGTGCTGTCTGCTTCTGATAAGATTTAGAAGGGGTGCTCTGTCCTCAAATGCCTTGGAAAGAGAGAAATGCCCTTGTGAACAAAGTGAAATGTCACATTGTGAACGGAAATCCAAGTAAGCACAAAGAATCTAATAATTCCCTCTGTCCTCCTGTTAGGAGCTAAACAAAAGGCAGACCCAGAAGGACCTGGAGCACGCCATGCTGCTGCGTCAGCACGAGTCCATGCAGGAGCTGGAGTTCCGCCATCTCAGTACCATCCAGAAGATGCGCTGTGAGCTGATCCGACTCCAGCACCAGACTGAGCTCACCAACCAGCTGGAATACAACAAACGCCGGGAGCGGGAGCTGAGGCGTAAGCACGTCATGGAGGTCCGGCAGCAGCCCAAGAGCCTGAAGGTACTAAGCAATGTAGGAGCAGTGGGTGCGAGCTGCTGGTGGTGGTGGAAAAGTGGTACATTACAGCTCAGTTCTCATTTGCAGTGTATGCAGGTCGAAGGTATTTTAAAGCTCATTAATTTGAAGAGATAGCTCGCTCTGTAATGAATACCTTTTTTAAAAGGTGTCATATTTGTCAAGTTGTGTAACTGCCAGGTTGCAACTGCAGCCCTACGAGCATCGTACACACGAACCACAGCAGTGGTGATCAGGGTTGCAGTGTATTGTAGGCAGGCCATAGCAGCGCGATTCCCTCATTTTATTTGAAAAGCTATTGTTCTCAGCGATGTGCCTTCCTTTTTGTCGTACTTTAAAATGCATTTAATCTTTGCAGTGCCCTTTTTCCCCCTCTCTTCCTCCTACAACATTTTCTGATCCTGTTCTCCCTAGGTTAGGAATAAAACCGATTTTTCTGTAATGAAGTAGCGTCATTTAAAAAAAAAAAAAGCTTTGTGTTGCTGTGTGCATTAAAATGAACTGCACTATCGGTCTTGGCTACCTTACCTTGTTATTGTTTTCATATTAAGGCCAGTATGCTAGGAAGTGTGAGGGGAAGAGCAGGAGATACCAGCCAAGTGCAGTGTCCTCGGGAAGCTCCTACCACTGACCTTTGCTGGGTTGTGCCCTCATGGGTTTCTCGCGCTGCCCTTGTAGCTGCGGTGGCTGACCAGAACTATAGGGCTTCTGTAATTGAGGCTTTTAGTGTTTTCATTGTAAGCCTTCACTTCATCCAAAGAAGTCCAGTGGTTTATTCTGCAGTGTCTGAGAAGGGAGTATAAGGCCTTTCACAAAGCTGCCTGGTACATTTCCTTTGAGGAGGCAGACTTCTTCTCTCCACCCAATGTTCAGCCGTGCCAGTAACGAAATGAGTGTATGGCATACTGAGCACGGGGTTTCTTTGTTGTTCTAGGTCTTTCCTCTTTGTGATATTTCCCATCTGACTTAGTTTTCACCACCTGCAAGTTATCTTCTTACAGAGAAAATAACCAACTTGAAAACAGAACTTCAGCAAGAAAAAAAAATACCTGATTTGTCAATATTAGAATAATATTAAATAGTGAAAACCTAGCTTGTGAGAACAAGGGACCATCTGATCGCTGTTGAGAATCTCCAAGGATATAGTGTATAAATAGCTGATGACTTCACAGGGAAGCTGCGCTACACTCTGAGCTGAATAAAACTGAAGCAGCTGTATTAGGTTGATCCTTCCGAGATTAGCATGAATGAGTTCTGCCTCCCCAAGGTGATGCAGTGCAAACACGAGTGGGCAGCGTGTCCGTTCTCGTTCCCGGGCTGGCAGTCGGGACAGCGGGATTGGCGATCTCTCTGCGCTGCGGAGGCTTGGCTGCCCTCGCACCTCTACAGGCGCTTCAACCCCTTCCCTTTTCCAGTGAGGACAGGGCTGGAGCGTTTTGCAGGGAGCATGGAAAGCTTGCACTTTGCTTTGTGTGGCTGTTCTGCGATTAGTGAAGGATTTCAGGCTTGAGCTGTCAATCCAGCACCTTTGCGTACACACAGCGCTAATAATGCAGCCTGCTGGACAACCTTTTGGTTCGTAGTACAATCCCCTATTTATTGAGGCTGTTCCCTAGTATTAACTCCTTCTCTTGTTTCTGACTAATGCAGGCAAGTATTCTTAATTGAATAGATAATTTGACTATTTGTTCAGTTTCTTTGTCCAGCAACGTTTTCCCTCGAGGGCGCATGTTTCAGGCTTTCCCTTTGTTATTTAGTGAGGCCCTTTGTCCCGAAAGCAGACTTCTAACGGTCAGTGTCTGTTGCCGCTATTACGGCACCAGAAGGACCGATAACTGGAATTCACCCTTCAGTGGAAACTGCTCTGTTATTATTTCGAGCGTGTTAATTGTGATGCAAATACCCTCTTGCTGGTATTTCACAATACTAGGTCAAAATGATCTTGTCAGAAGTCTGACTGGAAATCTTACCCCTCCCTTCTGTTTCCTGTTGTTCAAGCCTTGGGATTGGAAGCCTGTAAACAGTCTGGTGTCCAAGCGAAACTTCACCGAAAGTGAGGACAAAATAGAATGCTAGTGTTCTGCTGTGACCAGGTCCCTAACGGGAATGTGTAACCTGCTGACTCTTCCCTTAAGGGCAGGGAGAAACAACCTTAAAGGTTTCCTGGAGGGAAATAACTTCCTATGAATTTAGAAAGGGTAAAGGCGATGTATTCCTCTCCATGCTGTATGTTTTGGTTTGAATGAAACCCATCTTTGTCCGTCCTGTTGCATCAGATAAGCAAAGTGGAATTGTTGGTTTATGCGGCAAAGCATGCTGATGTTGAAATTGGGCTGGATGTATTGTCTGATCCCACTGCATCTTTCTAGGTAGCTACAAGTGCTGCGCTTATCACCTGCCCTGCTGAGCCTTGAGCTAGTGCCAGGAGCAGTCAGCGGAGGAGCTGACGAGAGACGTGCACATATATCTGCCTTGCTGGTTCGGATCCCAGAGCTCTTCCAACTTATACAAGGGACAGGAATCTATTCCTATGCTCTGTTCCTGCCCCCAGTGCTTCAGGATTTGACCATGGTGGCTGGCAGTGGGAATGACCCAGATTGTGTTCTGGCTACTCTGATGTGTGGGTTTAGAAGGGTTGGTTGGTTTGTTTGTTTTTTCTTCCCATGGCAGTTAGTTTTTCTTACCTGTCAGTTAACCACCATCACTCAATCCCTTCTCAGTTTTGCTTAGAAGCATCCCTGCCAGCCCTCCTGTAGAAAGATACAGGGAACTCCAGAACACCTTCCTTTTCAGGGTCTTAAAACACTTAGTAGATGTTAACCCTCACAAGCTGCTCTGGAGGCAGGTAAGGCAGGTGAAAGAACATAATAATTAATTTCTTCAAGGTCATACAGCAAAATCAGATCCAGATACCTTTCACAGGATTGATGTCTCCCAACCCGGTGTGCAATCACAAAGTTATGTCTCTAAACGATACAGAGATGCTAGCAAAGTGCAAAGGGAAAACTCAATCTCCAGTAAGCCTCCACTGGGACCATGGAATTGTTTTGTTTGCTAGACTAGCGCAATGCTAACGTTGCTTGTGGTGTACATCTTCAAGTGTCTGATCTTTCCCAGCCACTTTTGAGTATCTTTATGAAAACCAGGTTCTTAGTATCAAGGGTTAGAATACATCTTATCCTCATCTAATCCTCAATGGAAAAAGCGTTGCTCTTTTTCCCTGTGCCTTCCCATGCACCGATCTGCTTCTTTTCATAACATTAAGTGCTGTTCGTATATATGTGCCATACAAGCACAGTCATGTGTAAGTATGGCTTTTGGTGCTAATAAATATTAGTCCTGTCCCTCAAGAACTTTTCTTGAAAAGCAACACCCAGGACTGGATCCAGTCCAGTGACAAATGTGAGGCTCTTTGTGCAGACAGCTGTATTTAGGCTGGAGCTTTGTTATAAAAGTCTCTGTATTGTAATTGTTTCGCACAGTAGCAGTGTCAAAGCAGCTGCAGCAATAGTTATTGCCTCTTGTGTATTTTGCTTCCCTCCTTGCACTGTAGATGTTAATATACATTTGTGGATTCTTGAACTCATATCCTTAATGTAATTCTAAATATCCATTCACATGGATATTTCTCCCATTTGAAACATGCTGTTTTTTTCTTTGTTTGTGTCCCCTCCATCTTTCCAGTCAAAAGAACTACAGATAAAGAAGCAGTTTCAGGATACATGCAAGATCCAAACCAGACAGTACAAAGCACTGAGAAACCATCTGCTGGAGACCACGCCAAAGAGTGAACATAAAGCTGTCCTCAAACGGCTCAAGGAGGAGCAGACCCGGAAGCTGGCTATCCTGGCTGAGCAGTATGATCACAGCATTAATGAAATGCTCTCTACACAAGCTGTGAGTCGCCTCCAAGGGACCCAGGGTTCCTCAGCCAAATAGGGATGTTTGCATTTTAACCAATCTGTATCCTGACAGTAGGCTATCTGCTTCCTTGCTACGTGCGCCGTACCCGGCGCAGTCGTTTCTCTGTATTTAAAAAGCAGCGTTCAAACACAGAGGAAAGAGGTATTACTCCCTTCAGGCAGGTTGAAGTTGAAAATGCTGTTGCAGAGATGCAAAGTGATGCGTCTGCGTGGCCAGCGGACTGCTCTTGCATGAAGTCTGACAACATAAATGTCCCTGTCAGAGCATTGTTAAATAATGTGCAGCTTGCTGTCTTAAGTCATTTAGGTTTTGATATGTCAATGATACCAACCAAAGCATGTCCCACTGGTGGAAAATGCTCATTGAGTCATGGAGGAGTCCAGAGTTTTGGTTGTAAATCTGAAATAATGTTAAAAGTGTGAAATTTCTGTGATTCCTTCATTAAGAGATTCCTTCTCTAAGGAATGACCACATGAGCAATGCTTTGAGTCCTTGCTACAACTGAATGTGCAGTTTTCTTTGCACTTCTTGCATATTGCGTCCTGCTCACATCACTCTTTACAAATTTGGCGCTGCGAGGCAGGGTAGCTGGCTTAATTAATGTATGGGAAGGTTGAAAGTTAAGTATCGTATTGCTTTTAGGTTTATGTCATTATATTCTTTCGCCTGAAGTCCTGCATTGGCAGGGATACGGACTTAATTCTGCTGTGTACAGGTAATTGGTCAATCCAGCTGAACAGAGCAAGAGATCTTGTCTTTGCCTCCAGCAAAAGGAGAGCTGTGGATATTAGCACCTCCAGCAGTCTGGTCTCTGCAGGATGGATCGTGGTTCCTGAGGCGCCACTGCTCATCAGCATCACTGGCATCAGCGCTGTGGGCTCGCTGTCACCGGTCTTTGTCACTATAGGTCCTCTGTTCAGTGAAACGAAGTACAATAGAGACCAATTGTATTGCTAAGAAAACAAAGTCCCATCCCATTCTCTCCCCCCTCCTCGCAGTCCTCCCCTGGAGTGTCATGAGTGGTTACCCCATAGTGAAACGTCTCTATTGTCTGTCTTTCCCAGCTGCGTTTGGATGAAGCACAGGAAGCAGAGTGCCAGGTTTTGAAGATGCAGCTGCAGCAAGAATTGGAGCTGCTGAATGCATATCAGAGTAAAATCAAGATGCAGGCAGAAGCCCAGCATGATCGGGAGCTGCGTGATCTTGAACAGAGGGTATCCCTCCGTCGGGCCCTCCTTGAGCAGAAGGTAAAATGGGCAGGCGGGCATCATTTGCGCGCTCCGTATTTCAGATCTGGAATTGCACTGTACTTATCAACAGAGAGAGAAATTGCGTTTACCTTGCTGTATATAGTAACACAGATCATTTGGGTAGTTGCCTCCCTGGGATGATAGCTCAGTGGCACATAGGCTAAACTTTCTGCCAGCTCAGCTGTCCTGTGTGAGCAGCTTCTGGCTGAGATAGAGCTGCTTGAAGCGTGCCAGAGGGAGCCGTGCCTCTCTGGGCAGAATGGAAAGTGAACTGTTCTTTCTGTCTCTGAGCTGCAGATTAGCTTCCCCAGCTCATTAGAGGACAGAGAGTAACAACCTAAAGCTAGGGGATTTTTTGAAGTTTGCATGGTATCAGCAATAGGTATCTTTGGGGAAGGAGGGGGGTGTAAAATGTATTTAAAACCCTGTTTTTTATGGTAGTAGTATTTTACTGCAGCTCTGCTCCCATTTGTCAGTCTGTGGAGACCAAGCTGCAGTTTCCCTATGAAACGATGTTTGTTATGGAGCTGCTGCTGTCTGCAGCATTTCCCTAAGCAAACGGACCCACAGGCTTGGGTGACCTGCTGCTCCCTAGGTTTCAGCCTGTAATTGGCTGTGTGTATTAATGTGCTCCGTGTTGAAGTATGCTTTTCTATGCAGTGCCAGACACGTGGTGCGTCTAGAAATGTGTGAGTGGCCTACACAAACCAGGGGACGGGTAATACACCAGTCAGTGAAAGGAAATACACAGTCAGCCTTGCCTTCCTCCTGCAAATTTTCTCCCTTTTGATTTGCCTTGTGGGTGCCAGCCGTGGCAATTCACACAACAATTCCCAACTTTGCTGATCGGCGATTATTAAATTAGGGCAATTACTCTGTGGCCTAGAGGTTCTTCACACTTAACTTTTCCCGGAGGCTAACAGATGGATGCTGGGCTGATAGAGGGCCCTCGTTGGAATAAAACTGCTCCACCTCACGGTCAGCCGAGGAAGCATTTTCCAGAGAGCAGCACAGTCCTATTGTGCTCTGATCTCCTGCAACTAGACGTGAATCTCTGGATGTAATTGAATTTGTGAAAACAGAGTTCCCGTGAGGCACTCACGTGTGTAATAGCTGTCTTTAGACCCCATCGCTAGTTGTTTTGCTCCTGTCCAGAAGAGGACAGTTCCCATCGCAGCCCCGCGTTTGAGTGGATATTTATGCTGGGTGTGCATTGCCCTCTGGCGGCACGATCTGACGAGAGCTGTGGGAAGAAGTACGCCGCAGCGAGCCTGCTGCTGGTCACTGCTCCTTGGCTGTAGGAGCAGCATATACTGTGTTGCATGTTAAAAATTGAAGTGAGGCCCTTGACTGAAGGAAACACGCATCAGCCAATAATAATTTTGTATAAGCTTTTCAGTGTGAGCCAGGGTTGAAGTCTCTGTACACAGAAAGCCCCTGCAAAGCATTTGGCATCAGTAATGGTGATAGGAAGCTTAGCAATGCTACGTCAAAGAAAAAAAGAATGATAAAATTAAGACCTAGTATAGTTTTTCCTTGTGTGTTTGTGTGCCTTGTGCATCCCTATGTGACTATTGCATTTGGACGGCAAAAGATTGGATGATCCTTCAGTTTTCATAGGTGGGAGCCTTTATTTTAGCCATACACACAGTGCTAGCGTATTGCAAGTCACAAGGTCATGGACCAGTGATGAGACTCTTTCTTGATGGGTTTCCAGTCACTTAATGGCAGCTCAAGGGAAAACGTGTGGGTGCGAAGGTAGATGCGTCCTGCTTTTGCAAGGGTATTCTTTGGGGGAAGGAGTGTTGCTCTGTTTTGGGGAGAATTGAGTTGCGAGCATCCTGGTGTGATGGCTCAGCAATGTCACCCGCTATTTGCATGCCTGTGCTAACTGGAACTGGCAGCCGAGAAAGGGCAGGTATGTGCGCAAGATGAGTGTCTGAATTTATCTGCACAAATGTATACTAAGCCTGTGGCAAAGTCAGTCCCTGATGTTCAATAATAAACCAGGTTCCAGAAGTTAGGGTGTGCCTAGGGCTCTGCTTGCTTCTCAGCACGCTGCTCTTTATTTTTGATGGTGCCCATCACCATAGTAACTCACCAGAGCATACATGTCTGACTTAGGCTGAGGAGGGAGTAGCCAGCCCCATCGATGCGCAGCCTTTAAGTGCCAGTGACTGAGGTGCTGTACAAGCTATACCCTGGTGTGATGTTGTATGTGTTGCACCAGTAGTGAGCATGTCCCAAGAGTGTCTTTAAAGGACTTCAGCTTTACTCATTTCCTTCCCACATGCCTCAGACACCTCATCTTCAGAGTCCTGCGTCCTGAGGTCGTTTCTAAGTGATGTCATTTTAATGCGGTATATTAGGCATGCCTTTCTGTGAAGTTCAGTTGCACGAAGTCCTGTGTGTTACGCTGTCACACAGCTGGAAAATTGAGCAGCAGGACATGCTGAAGACACTGTAGTTTTGAAAAAGGAAGAGGAGGATTCTGCTTAGATAGCAGGACTGGAAGAAACAAGTGGAGCATTTTAAAGAGCTAACATTAGAGAAGGCACTTTCTTCCTCTTCTGCCTTTTCCAAGGCAGCTGACCGCTCCGTGGCTTTCAGCAGGAGTGAGCAAGGCTGCTCCATGGAGAGAGTCAGCGTCACTCCCCCAGCGCTAAGAAACAGGCAAGTGGATAAGGCAGTTTGTGAAAGCCCCAAATGGCTCAGGAGATGACTCACGCTGGAGCAGATTGTTTCCTAAATTCCAGATGAAATCACTTTGCATATTCCCTGACTAAGGCAAGAGAGCGCTTACAAGTACAAGCTCTGCCCAGTACCTTCAGCGCAGACCAAGATAACACCTCTTGGCCGAGTTGCTGCTGACAGCAGGGGACATGCCAGTGAGCTATGCTAAAAGTCTTGGCTGCTGCTTTTTACCCATTTGGTCTTTTTCACCAAGGCCAAAAGTAGCTTTTTCAGTGCTGGCAAGAGGATAAAGGAGTGATTCTTTGGTTCTCCACCTGACTGTGAAGATTTCAATAAGAGAGGCTTTCATCCCTGTCTGATGGGTGTCAGGGGGGCGTAGCCCCATGTTTTCTGTACTTAGAGCTGATCCCAGTGCCCCTACCAAAGTACTGTTGGAAACCAATTTGGAACAGTGTTAGGGGGAAGAAATTGGAGTTTTCAGCTTGCATATCATCTCCCTAATAATCTGCCACACAATTCAAACACCACTGCCTGCTTTCTTCAGCCACACACCCTGGAGAAAGTATCTGGGTAATGAAACATGAGAAACCAATTTAGGAAAGGGGTAGATAGGAAGTGATAAACATGAGCTAAGAAAATCTGGCCAGTGAACGTTGGAGAGGAAACTGAATGTGGGCTCATACACTGAATCCTGGAGAAAATAGCAGTCGTCATCATCAGATTCAGCTACCAACAGCGAAGGTCACATTAAGCTGTGTTGGCAGGTATTTGACTGTATAGGCACTGTGCTTGCTCTGTCTGAAGGTGCTTTTCCAGTAGGCTTTTATGGAAGCCGTAGACTTTGCTGAATCTTAAAAGATTAACCTATGTCAGGCTGTTAGTATCGCTGCAGACTTTGGCTTTGCACCCCTGTATACTTCCTGTATTCACCAGGGAACGGGGACCAAGACCCTCCAACTGGTATTCACCATGCTTTGGCGTGTGCAGGTCTATGGGACTTACCATTCAGAACAGGTTGTGTGTCAGTGGACATCTGATCTAGACCTGGTCTCATGTAGAAACGTGGGGAGAAGGTTCCTCATTAGCTTGCTGTTACAAGACCTTCAGAGAGCTGAGGCCATGCCTGTAAAGGAGTCCTACTGCTACAGACTGTCTCTTCTTTTTTCCTTCCTAGATTGAGGAGGAGATGCTGGCGTTGCAGAATGAGCGTACCGAACGGATACGAAGCCTGCTGGAGCGTCAAGCTCGCGAGATCGAAGCCTTTGACTCAGAAAGCATGAGGCTAGGTTTTAGTAATATGGTTCTTTCTAATCTCTCCCCCGAGGCGTTCAGCCACAGCTACCCGGGAGCTTCTGGCTGGTCCCACAATCCTACTGGGGGTGCAGGACCTCACTGGGGTCATCCCATGGGTGGCCCACCACAAGCTTGGGGCCATCCAATGCAAGGTGGACCCCAGCCATGGGGTCACCCCTCGGGGCCCATGCAGGGGGTACCTCGAAGTAGTGCTATAGGGGTCCGCAACAGCCCCCAGGCTCTGAGGCGGACAGCTTCTGGGGGACGGACGGAACAGGGCATGAGCAGGAGCACAAGTGTTACTTCACAAATATCCAATGGTTCACACATGTCTTATACATAACTTAAACAATAACTGAGGGTGGCAATTCCACTGGAGCTGTCTGCCAACAGAAACTGCCTACAGACACCAGCCCAGCAGCCTCCTCAGTGCGGTGCTGACGTGTGGAAGCTGGGTGCACATGGAATATTGTATTCATTTTGTAAAGCATTACGTTTTGTGTTTACTAACTGGGATGTCATAGTATTTGGCTGCAGGATTTGGGGGGGGGGGTGGTTTTTTTTTTTGTTGTTGTTTTTTACTTTTTGGAGGGGTCCTGGGAGGGCGTCTGAGAAATATATGCAATTAGTCAGAAAAGTTGGCTGGTGGTCATCACACTGACAGGACAGAAGGGCCTCAGACTGTCCTCGTTGCGCGATCCGTAGGAAGTCTGAGGGAGAATGGAGACCTCCTCCCATGTCCATAAATTTCGAACTGCCACCCTGCAAAAACCAGGCAAGCTGCCTTTAAACCAACATCCAGGGGAGGAACAGCTGGATCTTCTGTTCCATTTTTATTTGTCGTTAAATTGGATACATTTCTAAGGTATTGCCTCTGCCAAGAGGCATTTTCAAAGATTTGTAGGTGAGGAAGAAGGGTGAGAAGAGAGGCCAGGAGACACCAGGGCTCAGCAGGGCCCTTCTACCCAAGTGCCCGCTCTGTGTCGTGTGAGAAGTGACGTTCTCTCAGAAAGCACTGGTCAGCTTCCCGAGAAGTACGTAGGTAAACCTGTCGGGAGGGAACAGGCTAGAAATGTTCGAAATTGTATTCTTGCTTTGACACTCCCTGACTGTGCTGCTGGTAGCTCAGATGAGGTGGGGCAGAGGAGTAATGCACTTGTACAGCTAATACTGTGACATCTCATTTTAGCTAAGCATCAGAATAATTCTTGGAGCCCAGCGTAGTCCTTTTTGCTCCATTCAGAAATGTTTAGACTTTCAGCCAATCAGTCTCAAATGCCAGAGGTATTTTGAAGGATGCCATAGTCACAAAATGCCATTGATTGGGTTTTTCATTATTACACTACATCCACCAATTTATTACCTTTTTGGCTTGTTGCAAGTTCCTGTTTACATGTAGAGTGTAGCCAACTGTTTAAATGTTTAGTTGCCACAGTGTACCAGGAGGAGCTGAGCCAATGACTTTTTCCCAGCTGATGACTAACCCACACCACCACTGTAGATCTTGCTGCATGTGAGGCTCCTTTTTGTTATTTTCGTTGCTGCAATACTTCACAACTTTTACAGTCCCTTGAGATGCTGTGATATTTTGGCAGCATATCACACCATGCGAGAAGGCACTACTTCCAGAGGCTCGTTGGAGCTGCTGTACTACTGAAAGGAAGCAAAGGAGGTTGTGAAATCCATACGGTGTTAAAAGGGTCAGGGAGTCGCATTAACCAAGTGACTTTGTGGCATCGTGTCATCCCTTAGTGCTGGGAACTGGAGGTGTCCCCATGCTCTCGTGCCAGTGCCAGGGCGGTCTGGGTCAGCCAGCGCTGGGGGGTGGGGGAAGAGTAGGTAGATGAAGTTTGGCTTGAGGCAAAGATTTCCGTCTTGGGGACTGACCAGCCAGGGTTCTTTGTAAATGTTTTTCCTTGCACACTAATCATCTTGAAGAAAACACTAGCTGCTAACTCTAGGATTTGCCTTTAATATGTTTATAGGGCTCAAAAGCAAGGTTTTCCGAATGTGTTTGTCCATGTGACATATTTATATAGTAAATACTCTAGTGTCTCGCTGCTGTTCAGTACTCTCAACAGGGCGATGTTCTTTTGTTAGCTAAATTAACATCCACTCCCAATCCTTAACTCTCTGCCAGTGTCCAGTGAATCCAACTGGGATTTCTAGGGTCTTGACGTAGCATATCACTCTAATCGAAATGGAAACTCTACCAAAATACGTTTGAGCAGCCCCTTAGTAAGGAGCTTTGTAGTACTAACAGTTGACCAGAAGCCTGGGATGAGGCGGTGGGTCCCATGGAGGTGACTCTGGTTGCCCCCTGGGGCAAGTGGTGACCGTGAATTGTCCTGTCCTTTCCTCTGCTATGTTTTTATGTGGAATTGGATGTTTTGGGGTCATTCTTTTGCATTGCCGTGTTGTTGAAATGAAGCAAAAGCGATTTAGGAAAGGTACCTGTATTTTCCTGGGGTTAGAAAGAAAAACAAAAATGAAATGAAAGGCCAAAATTGTGTTGGGATTTACCATGTGAGCGTGGAGGGTGTGCCCAGAGCATGGTGCTAACACAGCGTTTTGAAGTTCAGCTCCTCTATCACAAACAGCAGCAGCGACCGCGGGGACAGGCTATACCTGCAGGTTCAGTGGGTTCATTCTTTTGCTTCTGTTATGGTTTGAATTTGGTCAAAGTCTCTGGCTTAAATTGAGCTACTTCAACAGAATTCTCTCAACCCATCTCTTTGTGTAATGTCAAGCATGACTGAATGCTGAATCCAAATGATGGCTAATCCCATATTGGCTTTTTTGTATTCAAAAAGAGTTGTGTAGTAACCATTTTTACATGTATATCATGTGCAGACCTGGACTATTCCAACAAGTTAATATTTTAATTAAAATAGTTTGCAAAAACTGATTCAGATCAACTGGTCTAAATGTGTGTGTCCCTGTGTGTACGTGGGGGAAGGAAAGCTGTCCCAAACAAGCCCGATCTTGAGAGAAAGCACCCCATTACGCAGCTGTAGGCAGAGGGACTCAGGGTCAGGCCATGCCCTGGAGGTATGTGAGGAGGCCCTTGGTGCTGAGAATTTGAATGTATCTCGGGTATATTTCTGAGATACATGAACAACTATACACCAGAGAGACGTAAACACTCTCTGAATCAGTTTGCAAACTCTATTTTTAAAAGTAAGACCAGTTACTCCGTATTGTAAGGAAACTGGATGCCCGTAAGTCCATGGGGCCCGATGGGATGCACCCGCCAGTGCTGAGGGAGCTGGCGGAAGTCATTGCTGGGCCGCTTTCCATCATCTTTGATAGGTCCTGAAGAACAGGTGAGGTGCCTGAGGACTGGAGGAAAGCCAGTGTCACTCCAGTCTTCAAAAAGGGCAAGAAGGATGACCCGGGAAACTACAGGCTGGTCAGCCTCACCTCCATCCCTGGCAAGATGATGGAACAGCTCGTTCTGGGCGTCATCTCCAAGCATCTGGAGGAAAAGAAGGTTATCAGAAGTAGTCAACATGGATTCACCAAGAAGTCATGTCTGACTAATCTGATAGTCTTCTACAATGGTGTGACTGGATGGGTGGATGAGGGGAGGGCAGTGGATGTAGTCTACCTTGACTTCAGCAAGGCTTTCGACAGTCTCCCACATAATCCTTACAGGCAAGCTTAGGAAGTGTGGGTTAGATGAATGGACAGTGGGGTGGATTGAACAGTGGCTGGCAGATGGAGCTCAGAGGTTGTGGTTAGTGGTGCAGAGTCTAGTTGGAGGTCAATAACAAGTGGTGTCCTTCAGGGGTCAGTGCTGGGTCCAGTCCTGTTTAATATATTCATCAATGACATGAATGAGGGGACAGAGTGTACCATCAGCAAGTTTGCTGATGACACAAAACTGGGAGGGGTGGCTGACACACCGGAAGGCTGTGTTGCCATACAGCGTGACCTGGACAGGCTGGAGAATTGGACGGAGAGGAACCTGATGAAATTCAACAAGGGCAAGTGTAGGGTACTGCATCTGGGGAGGAATAATACCCCATGCATCAGTACAGGTTGGGGTCTGACCTCCTGGAGAGCAGCTCTGTGGAAAGGGACCTGGGAATCCTGGTGGACAACAGGATGACCATGAGCCAGCAAAGTGCCCTGGTGGCCAAGAAGGCCAATGGCAGCTTGGGGTGCATCAAGAAGAGTGTGGCCAGCAGGTCGAGGGAGCTCGTCCTCCACCTCTGCTCTGCCCTGGTGAGGCCACATCTGGAGTATTGTGTCCAGCTCAGGGCTCCCCAGTTCAAGAAGGACAGGGAACTGCTGGAGAGGGTCCAGCAAAGGGCTACAAAGATGATGAGGGGATTGGAACATCTCTCAAGAGGAAAGGCTGAGGGACTTGGGGCTTTTTAGTCTGGAGAAAAGAAGACTGAAGGGGGATCTTATCAACGCTTACCAATACTTAAAGGCAGGGTGCCGGGGGGGTGGGAACAGTCTTTTTTCAGTGGTGCCCAGTGACAGAACGGTAACAGGCACGAACTTGAGCGTAGGAAGTTCCATCTAAACATGAGTTCCATCTCTCCTGCGAGGGTGGCAGAGCACTGGCACAGCTGCCCAGAGAGGTGGGGGAGTCTCCCGCTCTGGAGCCATTCCAAACCCGCCTGGATGCCATCCTGTGCCACTGCTGGAGGTGCCCCTGCTCTGGCGGGGGGGGACTGGGGGAGCTCCAGAGGGCCCTTCCAGCCCTGTACCCATTGCAGTCGTGCCCAAACTTTGGTTTTAAAAATACTGTAATTTGTAAATTGTGGAAACTACTCCAGTACCTCAGCAAATATATTCTCTTACATCTTTTATGTTCATATTTAACACTGGGGAGACTCTTCTGTGTGGACTACTTTGCAAACTTTATTGTAGTATTTTCACATCACCAGCTTGACCCCTGAAAGCTCTTATTCTGTGGTTATTTTTCTCTCCCCTTTGCAAAGACCTAAAGTTCTGATTGTAGTTTAGCCCAGAGATGAAAAAAAAAAAACCCAGGAGCCGGCATTTTCACCTCTTTCTGCTTTGAATTTCTTTTGATTTTAATTTAATTAAAATCAGCGAAAGGGACCACGTTTTTCTTGTTCTCCGTGGTCCCGGGGAGGCAGCAGCCACCTCTCCCTTCCACGCTGAACGTTACGTGCTTTCTCCCTCGCCTGCGGCGCTGAAATGGAGACCGCGGCTCCGTTTCACCTGCATTCACTCCAAGCCTGTGAGCTTCAAAGGGGTTTGAAGAAATCGGGATGTGGTACGATACCAGGCTTTCCGCAGAAAATTCCCTGCAGCCGTTCCTTGCCTGGCTGGGGGCTGGGTGGCATCGCTCAGTGTCCCACCCAGCCCTCCCCGCTCCCGAAGAACGTGCGTTACGCGCTAGCTCTAACCCGCACGGGGCGCACCCTGCTCCGTCCTGGGATGATGCTGTTTATTAACACACACACCCCCCCGGGAAAAGGCCCCCCCGCGTTCCCGACTGCCCCATCCCCTTCACCCCGCTTACGTGCCATTTCTTGAGAGGCAATAAATTGTATTGTACCACTGTCTACCATTACTCTGTTGAATACGCACATCTCTCTGGATATATATATATGGTATCTCATTTGTATATATTTATATACTCTGTATGTACGTGTGTGTGGGTATACGTGCACACACACCCCCTCTCCTCATGCTGTGCATTTCTGTCGGGGCGCTTCAGTTCTGCTGTTCTTTAGCACTCCTCTTCATGAGCGAAAGCAGCCGCTGGAGCAGGGCGCGAGGGCGCACGCATCTGCGCAAGCTGGGCTCGGGCTGAACGCGGTCGAAAGCCCTCGTTGAAATACCGCCCTGCTAATTGCAGCTTGCTTCGTCTGGGGCGCGGGAGGGTAGGATAGCTGCTATGGGTGTGCTGTAAAGGAGAGGAGAGAGCTCCCAGAGGGTACCGGGAAGTCAGAAGAGACAGCAGAGAAGAAAAACAAGATGGTGTGGCGACAGGAGAGCGGTTGAGGCAATGTAGGGATCTGCTGGGGAGGCGGTGAGTGGGCCGGTGAAGTGCTCAGCAGGCTGAGCTCAGAGTCCCCGGCTGCGTCCCGCCACGAAAGATCAGAAGCCTGACACGGTCTTGGCACGCTGCGCCGGCACTGGCACTTGGCATTCCTGTGTCCAAGCCGCCGCTAACTCTGAACACTGTCTACCTTTGTGTGCGTCTAATGACTAGAGCAGGTGATGTGGAGGATCAAAAGAGAAGCTAAATTGGAAGATTTAAAAGATGTGTGTGTGTGTATGTGTGTAGAGTGTGTACGTACATACATATACACACAGAGAGACACTTTTGGTCCGTTCTTTATTCTGCTTAGGCACGTGTGTTTTGTTCCTTGAGCCCAGTAAGCAGAGGACAGCCTTGTTCTCCTCCTGGGGGCTTGCTCTGCGTTTCTGGTAAATCTTGCCCTGGTCTTTTCTCATAGCAGAGGGGGCAAGTGCCATGCTGGACACCACGAGCTCCTCAAGCTGTGAAGACCCTTCTAACCTTCTCCTTTGTCCTCTACAGACCCCGTCTTAGGGAGACATCTGGCAGTTTGGGGGGATAAATGGTCCTCGCATGTGCCAAGTCACAACTGTTCATCCAGCTGTGACGTTTACCCCCGGGGAAGCCCGGCCAGCTCAGCAGCACGCCAACCACGGGCTCTCTTTGTGCTACCGGAGAATTTGGAGGCGATTTTACCCCCCCTGTCTTTTTTGGAAGGTCTCTTGCGAGCTTTTTAGGTGAGGCTTGGTTTTGCTTGGGACATCCTTACCCTTTCACAACGAGTAGTGTAGTCTTTAGCTGTGCTCCTGCCTGTGGGACTTTCCCACCCCGGCGCTGGCCGGCAGCGAGCCCGGAGCCCCGTGCCAAGGATGGAGGAGTGGTGGATGTCCAGACAGGGCCGCCGGTCGGTGTCCCTCTGCTGTGTTCGTTTCAGTTTGCACTTTTACGAGTTGATTGAGCCGGAGTCTGTTGAGAAATGCGCGTGAGGCGCTTTGGAGGGCTGTGGGTAGCTGTTTACAGCCAGAAAACAAAGCTGATAGATCTAATGGTCATAGTAAACATCACCCCACCAGGGAACGGTGGCAGGAGATAACCCCGGTTCCTGTTGCGCAATGAGGCTCAGCCGGCTGGGGCCGCGTCACTGCCCGCCGCATCCCTGCCCTGCCCGCAGCCTGGGCTTTGCTGGCGAGGGAAAGGCTTCGGTCGGCTAGAGAGGGACTTAGTAAATTGGATTTGCCGGCAAACAAGCACCTTAACCACCGAACTGTGGGTCTCGATACTTGCACTTCACCTGAAGGCTCCTCTCGGGAGGGGGGGGGGGGGGGGGTAGGGGGGAAGAAGGCAGTTTGGTACCTGACCGTTGGCTTTACACCCCTCTGGTGTCCTCAAAACATCCTAAAGCCATGCCCTAGGGGGAAAAAGAAAAACCCAAACAACATCGGTTCCCTCTCTCCTTGCTTTCTCTGAGTGCACACACTGAGTCCAGGAACCAGGAGGGGTGAGCGTTGCCCCCACGGATGTGAACAAACCCGAGGGGGAGGGGGGGGGAAGGGAATCTTCCCACCCACCGCCTCGTCTCTCCGGTCCCCTGCCCCGCTCCCCACCCCTGAGTACGGGTACCTCAGAACATGCACAGTTTGAATTTTCACTGACAGTTTAATTATTGTGAGTGAAGAGCATTGTAATTATCTGTAAATATGTAGTTAACAAATTGACCTAGTTTCTGTATTTTTTAAGTTTTTGTACTAAAATTTATAGATACAGTATGTGCCAGCTAGCAAAAAGCTACTGTAATTGCCAGTCGTAGTTCAGCACGCATCTAATCCCCGAGGCTTGTCGAAGTGATGCTGTAAGGAATCGCGCTGAAGTATTGCGAGCCGGGGAGGGGCGGGGGGCTGGGGGGGGCCGGCAGCCGCGAGCTGGGGGCTTCTGGCTTCCGGCCCTCGGCCGCTTTTTCCGTGTTCGCTGTGTGTAACCTTCTTCCCTTCGGCGTCGCGTGCCGCGCGGTGGGCAGTGCGAGGGACGGAGCGGTGGCTTCGAGCTTTCTCTGGAGCTGAACTCGACGGGAACCGAGTTCGGGTTCTTTGCTGCAGTTTAATACCGGCTTATTACTGTATTTTTCATCCTCTCTAGAAATGATCTGTTTTCCCCTTCTGACTGCTTTTGTCTTAAACCCGAGATCATCTAAACCTACTGGAGGAAAAAAAAAAAAAAAAAAGACAAAAAAAAAAAAAAAGAAAGACTTTCATTTAAGATCGTTGCCTGCTTTTAGTGCCAGGATCACACATTTCTATGGCAACTCTGAGCTCAGCGGAGTTTAGAAATCAGCACAGGGTTGTTAACGAGCTGAAGTACATCGCCGCCGCTTTTGCACGGCTCCGGCAGAGCCCGGTGGCAGCCGTGAAGGGTGAATTCGTGGGTGGGACGCCTGTCGCTTGCGTGGGGGTCTCGGTGTCCCTGCCCCCGTCCTTGCGCTGCGAGACCTGCGGCTGAGCGAGGGGTGGGCTCCCCCCGCACCTCCTGGGAACGAAATCGGGACCTGCGCCCCTCGGCTTGGGGCAGAGGCGAGTGTGCGAGTGGAGAATAGCTTTGCTGAGCGTGCCGGGGCAGCTGCTGCCAGCGGAGGAGTCCGAGCGCCGGCGAGGCCGTGCTGGCCGGGTCTGATTGTCCTGGAGGTCGTAGGGGACGGGAGCGTTGTAAGGATTCAGGTGGCAGCAGAGGAGAGGCATACGTGCGCGTACGGGTTTGGCTTCTGGCAAGCAAACCACCCCCTTCCTTTCTTCGGCTTTTCTTCCCTCCTAACCCCCCTCACCCCGCAGCTCTTCCCCCTGCTTGCTTGGAACAGGAACGTTGGGGTTTTTTTACCTGCCTAGAAACAGCTAAAAGATGGGGGGGGGGGGCAGCCCTGATGTAAATAATTAACGTTAACGAAGTGAAGTGTGTGTAACATAAAAGGCTACAGCCCTTCGGTGACTTGTAAATGCTTGAGAAGGTTGTGGTGAGCCATGGAGGGCCAAGCGACCCCCCCCTGGGGCTCCGCAGCCATCGCTGCCCCACCGACACCTCGGGGCCAGCGGGTCGGGAAGGGGACGGGGACGGGGGACCACCCTGCGTACCCCCCCTCTGCGTACCCCGGCCGTGGGAACCCCCCTGGTTTAGTGGATGGGAGGGTAGCGTAACGTGTGTAATACGGATAGGAGAAGCTGTGTGAGGTGTGTATAGTGTATATTTTTTAAAAATAGCTTGCTTGTATTGTGAAGATTTTAAAGACAAACTTGAGAATTCTAGCCTAACTATTAACAAGTTTAACATCAGTTACCCCACTGGGTTCAGAGCCTCTTGAATGTATATTCCTTTTTGTAACCTAAATGACCTATTCTTCTACCAGTCAGCCAGACATCCTATTTATATTTTTAATTTTATATATTACTTTCCATTTGTTTTCGTTATTTCCAGCATGTTTCTGGGTTTGGTTTTTGTTTGTTTGGGGGTTTCGTTTTGTTTCTTTTTGCACAAGCATTGTGTGAAGTCAACGAAATGTTAACTCAAACCTGGTATTTTCCAACCTGTTCCCCCCCCCCCCCCCTTCCTCTCCGCCACCCCTGGTTTGTTTTTTGGTTTTGTTTTTTTTTCTTTTTTTCCTTTCTTCTGCCAACAGTTTGGGATTTTCTGGGCTGGGATGCAGCGGGTGGGAGGAGGGGATGGCTATTTTCCATTTGCGGCTTCTGTGCAAACGCCGGGTCTTTTGCCAGGCAACTAAAACCGCTTCACTTGCTGGTTGCTTGAAAAAAAAAAAAAAAAGAAATAAAACAAAAATGTAACCTTATCAGTCCGACGTAGACCATGGCGGGAGGAGGGGAAGTGCACACCTGTAGCCGCACAACTCTAACTTTGGCTGCGAAACAAAAGCAAACCTTTCCTGGCGTGCAGGTATACCGCGAGGCAGCTCCCGGCCCCGCCGGCTGCCCGACCCCACCGAGGTTTTGCCGGGCATGAGCTCCGCGTGCGGCCAGTGGCCGAGCCCCGTCGTTCGGCCGCACCGTGCCGGGGCGCGCCATGCCTCGGGTTCGCTTTTACCCCCTGGGCACCTGCCCCTTCACGTGCGCAAACCCAAGAGCTGCTTACTGATGGCAGCACCGCTGTCGCTGCTTTTCCTCTCCTCCTCCTCCTCCTCCTCTCCCCCTCCCTAAGGAGGTCCAGCTCACCACCAAGAGCTCGCCCAGCGCCCGGCCCCAGCGCCGCGGCCCTTTGCTCTGGGGCATCATCCAGGTATAGCAGAGCCCGGCTGCCGCGGTGCCGGGGCGAAGGCGCCCGGCCGTGGGGTTTTGTGCCGCGGAGCGTTA
The DNA here is from genome assembly GCF_965231255.1 of Vanellus vanellus. Classification (NCBI taxonomy): domain Eukaryota; kingdom Metazoa; phylum Chordata; class Aves; order Charadriiformes; family Charadriidae; genus Vanellus; species Vanellus vanellus. The sequence continues at coordinate 7,852,479 of NC_138924.1, forward strand.
GTTAGAAACAAAAAAAAAAAAAAAACCACACACATATCTGCTGTTTTACTCTGAACACTGGTCTGAGGTTTCCAGGCCCAGCACCACGGTGATGGGCCACGAAGGATTTAACGAGGGGACTTAAACTCCTTCCTGCTTCCGTGTCTGGTAGCACCAGCTGGTATGAGTGAATCTACAGGTGTGCGTTTTCCTTCTTGTAGAAAATGCCACGAGCACTAACTGGTAAGGCTTAATGTACAGTATATTGTCAGTATTCTGGTATTCTTCTGGTTCAACATACATTATAGCTCATATATAACCTGTATTAATTGTATAGATTGTGCATTTAAAGCTGTTACCAAGTTGTCAGAAAATAAGAGAAGAGAAAAAAATAAGGTCATATGTAATATTTTGTTTGTAAGTATCCTTTGTATCATAGCAAAGGAAATGTTAAAAAAAAAAAAAATCAACTGTAATAAAGTAATTTTAGTACATGGAGTGTCTGCTTGCCTTTCTGAGCCCCGTCGCCCCCGGCGCGTGGGACCCTGCCTGGGGGCTACCGGGTGTAGGACCTCTGCCAGGTGAAGACGGGGGGCTCGACGGTGGGACCCCCCCACCTGCGGGGCCGCGGCAGCCCCTTCCTCCGCTCCTCAGCCCGCAGGAACTCGGCCATGGCCATGAAATACTCCAGCACGGCCTCATGGCTCCAGCAGCGCCCCAGTCCCTGCCGGGGGAAGCCGCAGTGTCCCCCGCGCGGGGTCAGCAGCAGGAAGAAGTAGGGGCTGCTGCGGAAGAGCTCCAGGGGAAGGCTGCGGGTCGGGGGGCCGCGGACGGGGTCGTCGGCGCTGCAGAGGCACAGCACCGGCACGGCCGCCTCGTCGGCATCCCGCAGGGGCTCGTTGCGTTCCCAGTAGGTCTCCCAGCTGGTGGGGCGGCTCTTGGTCCGGCAGAAGAGGGCTTCTTCCAGCTCCCGCAGCGAGCGGCTGCCCAGCAGCCTGTCCACGTCCACCGCCTCGGCCAGGGACCCCACGTACCTGTGGGGACGGGCTGGTGGCCGTGGGCTGGGGACCGTGGGGGACACCCACCCTGTGGGGTGCACACACACAGGGACTGGGGGTAACCTCCAGCCCCCTCCCACCCCTCTGGAGCTGATTTGGGAGGGGGGGTGGGTGTCCTATCCCAGCCTCTTGCTGGGGATGCTGGGGGGTGTCCCCGCAGCGCATCCTGCACCAGCCGGGTGCCATGGCAACGGGAGGCAGCCAGCACTGCTCTGTTGCCGTGACAGCAGCATTTGCAATGGGTATCGGGAAATGGGGGGGAAAACGACGCACGACTACCCTGCTGCCCCCCCTCTGGCCAACAGAGCCACCCCCCCCACACCCCCCCAGCACCCCATCACTGCAGTAAGCCCTGTGCCTGGTTGTAACCCCCACCCCGGCTCTGCTGAGGCTCAACCTGGCACCTGTTTGCCCCAAAGTTTTGCCATTTACCCGTATTTTTAAAATTTTTTATTTGGCCCTCATTTGCCCCTTTGTGTCCCCCCCTCACCCTTCCTCCCAAGGTCTCAGCACCGCCCGGGGAGGTGCCGCTTGCTCAAGGCCTTGGCACGGGGCAGTTCATCTCCCATCCCAGCCCGTGCCAGCACTCGGCCCTCCCCAGCGCAGCCGTGTTGGGCAATAGGGACCCAAAGTCCTTGGGAAGGCGGGGGGGTGGGGGGGGTGACAGCTGCCACAACCCCTGCCTGGCCATGGGGTGGTGGTCACGGCCCCTCCACCACCACCCCACAGTGCAGACACCCGGGGTTGGGTGCCGGGGGGGCAAGCAACCGTGTGTGGGGGGTCACTAGCCCCACTCAGCCCCTGGGGTCCGGTGTGGCACGGGGGGAGCTTTGCCAATCCACCCCGTGCTGCTGTGCCGGGGTGACACCTCTCCCGGCCAGGGGACCCCCCGAGATGCTGCCGCAGCCCCCGCTGGGCCAGGGAGCACATGGTGGCCGAGCTGTCCCCGCAGCAGCCGGCTCCAGGCTGGTGTTCATTAACCAGCGCGTTTTGCTGCTCTCAGCACCTCCGTCCCCACGCTGGGGCTCCCGGTGCCGGCGGCAGCACCCATGGCACGCACCCCACCCCACCAAGGGCTGGCCGCAGGGCTACCGGGGCACCCCCTCCCCAGCCCCGAGGGACCCCCACTGACCTGCTGAGGCCCCTCTTGAGGTGCAGGAGCAGCGGCCACTCGTAGAGCCAGGGCATCCCGGCCTCGAACCAGTCCCGGCCACGGAAGATGGGGGAGATGCAGGCGGCGGCGGCCAGGTGGCTGGAGGAGCCGCTCTCCCCGAGGTGGGCGAGCAGTAGCCCCGAGCCCGAGCCCTCGCTGACGGCCAGCAGCGGGGCGGCAGGGTGCCGGCAGCGCAGGTAGGTCACCGCCTCCCGTAGGTCCCCGGGGTCCCCGAAGGGCTGGAGCCGGGGGGTGGTGAGGGGGCAGCCGTTGTGGCCCCGGCGGTTGAAGATGACGGGGATGAGGCCCCTCTCCAGCGCCCGCAGCCCCAGTTGCAGCAGCCCCCCCGTCACCTTCCCCGCAGCGTTAGGGATGAGCAGCAGCACAGGGCTGGGCCCCCCCACACCACCACCACCACCACTCGCAGCCCCCCGCGGCCCCACCAGCCAGTCCAGGGCCACCAGCCCGGTGTCAGGCAGCTGCAGGAGCTCCCGCACCACCGCCGGCTCCGGCTCGGGCGGCTTCAGGAGCTGCCGCAGCATCTGGAGCCGGGGCCAGAGTGGCCACAGCCAACGGCCCCCCCACAGCACCGCCGACCGCCCCAAACTCCGCACCAGGTGCTGGGCCAGCGCCGAGGGTTTGCACAGCAGCCGGCAGCGCCCTGAGCCATCCTCAGCGACGAAGGGGATCCCCTCCTCTTCCTCGCCCCAGTCTCCAGGCACCTCCAGCCTCCCTGCCCAAAGGCGCCAGGCCAACAGGCCCAGGCCGGCGACGAGCGCTGCGGCCGCGGCCACCAAAACCTCAGGGGACACCATCGGTGGCAGGCGGGAGCCCCGTCTGGCAGCGCCGGTGCTCAGCGGGTTTGCCGGAGCGATGGCGGGGGGCCGTGCTGGGAAAGCCCTGCCCCGGGGCTGGGCAAGCGGTGAGGCCGCGGGGCTGTGCCGGGGATGGCGTGACCGGCCGCCAGCCGGGGCCAAGGGGACTGGGTGAAACGGGAGGGACACGTGGCCGAGCCCTGCCTGCTGCTGGGGGCAGGGGGGGTGTGGGGGGGTGAATCCCCTACAGCTGCACCCCGGGGGGGGACGGGACACCCCAACACGGCAGGAGCCGGGGGCCCGTGCAATGCTCACACTTTTATTGATACAAATGTACAAGGACACATCTTACAGTAGGGAGGGGGCCCCAGGGGTTTTGGGGGGGGGGGGGGGGGGAGAAGGGGGCAGGACGCCCAGGGATGGGGGGGGCCCATGGGCGCCCCGGTCCAGTGTAACGCTGCGGGCGACCCCGGGGGTACCGGCCGCCCGGCGAGGGGCTTTGTTGGGGGGGGCGGGAGGGGGGGTACATCGCCACCGCCGCCACGGACAGCTACACAGGCTATGTACAGGATAAGTTAGGCGTGGGGCGGGCTGCGGGGTGGGGGGGGGACGGGGGTCTGTACAGGGGGACGCAGGCACCGACCCCGCAGGCTGAGCACCAGCTCCTCGGCAGCCATGGGGGGGTTCGGGGAGGGCTCACCCCACGCCCCGGCTCCCCACGGGCTAAAAGCCACTCTGCAGCCACGCTCGCCCCAGGTGCCGGCCGCTGCCGGAGGGGAGGGGGAGACGGAGAGCGCGGCGGGGGCCAGGGGGTGCAGGGAGGGGGGGGATGCAGGCCGGCGCTCACTGCTTCTTCTCACGGGTGGTGATGGTGACCAGCTGCTTGGCGGCCTTGGCGATGTCGTAGGCACACTGGATGACCTGCTGGGTCAGGAGCTGGTAGTCCACGGCAGCGCCCGGCTCGGGCGGTACGGTCTTGCGGCACTCGCTCTGCAGCCGGTAGGCGCTGGCGTTGAGCAGCCGCAGGGAGCTCCGCACCGTCTCCAGCGCCGGCTTCTGCAGCGGGGCAGAGTCGGGACCCGTGTCAGGGTTGCGGGGGGACACAGCACCTGGTGGGGACACCCGCCCCCCACCCTGGGGACCCGCCACCCCTCCTACCTTGGGGAAGAGCGATGCCATCTCTGTCACAGCCGAGTGGATCTTCTCCGAGCAGGGCACAAAGCTGGGGGCGAGGAGAGGGGGTGAGCACAGGGGGGGACAGACGATGGGTCCCGACCACGTGGATGGCCCCATGCGAACACAGCCCCTGGGACCAGGGGGGTGCAGAGGGACCCTGTGGCCGTGTCCCAGCCCTACCTGTCGTGCTTGGACTCCTGCGCTGCCCGCAGCAGCTCCTGGATGTTCTTGGTGACCTGCTCAGTTTTGAGGATGACGTCCTCCGTGCTGGGCAGCCCGGGGTCCAGCTCCCCATCCAGCGGGTCCAGCTCGTGGGGGAAGTCCTCGTCCTTGCTCAGCTCCACGAAGCGCTTCCCCTCCATGCTGTGGGGACCAACCGAACCCCCCCCCCGCCCCGGGGGTCAGCACCAGCCCCATGTCCCTCTGTCCCCACGTCCCCAAGGGGGCTGCCGGTGCAGCTCCCAGCCCCGGCACTCACCTGATCAGGACCTCACCCGCCTGCGTGTTGTCGTAGTCGCTGTCGGTGCCGCTGCCGTGCCGGTCCAGCTTGCTCTGGAGGGGAGAGGAGCCGCGTCAAGCCCTGCCCAGCCCCATCCCAGTACAGGGTTGGGGGTCTCCCCACCCTGGGAGCTGCCCCCCCCCCCCCTCCCCAACCAGTACGTCACCATGTGCCGGGCACCGTCGGGCGGGCAGGAGAGCAGCGGGGAGGATGGGGGAAAGGGCACCGAGGAGGCAGACGGACCTTTCCGGATCTGGAGGGGGAAGAGAAGGGAAGCCGGTGCTGACCGGGGTGCAGGAGGGTCTGGAGCCAATCCCGGTGACGTGCAGGGGAGGACGAGCACAGGGGACACCGCAGCCCTGCATGCGGGAACGTCCTGCGGCCGCCGTCCCCCGGGCAGGTCCCCGGCCTGACCCGGGGGATGCAGGGTGGCGGGGGGACAGGACATCCCAGAGGCCACATCCCAGGAGGGTGACAGCCACCACGTCCCATGCAGGAACCGCCCCCGCCGTGGCCCCCTTACCCGGTACACGCTGGCTGGGATGTGCATGGAGTACAGAGCCTCGTCCTCCACCTCCTGGCGACACATGAAAGGTTACAGCCCCGTGGGGATGGGACCCAGCACGCTGGGGGAGGGGATTGGGGGGGAGCTGGGGGACTGCTGCACCCCAAAACCCACCCGCCTGCCCCAGCACACTCACGCCGGCGCTGAAGGGCTGCAGCCGCGTCACCAGTTCCTCCACCGGCTGCCCAAAGGGTTTCAGCGCCGAGCCCGGCTCGTACATGGAGAAGGCTTGGCGGTCCCGGCGGTGGGGGGGGGCCGTGCCCGGGGGGTGCCCGTGCTCCGGCCGCTCGCTGGGGGCCGGGGTTGGGTGCGCGGGGCCCGTCTGCTGCCGGATCTGCGTGTTCTCTGCCTGCAGCTTGTGGATCTGCAGCGGCGGAGAGAGGTGGGAGCGAAGGCATCAGCGAGGACAGGGGTCTGCCAAGGGCGGACCGGGGCAGGGGGGGGTCCCACCGGCCCCGCACCCACCTCGCGCTGCAGCCGGCGCAGCTCGTCGCTCAGGCTGTTGTTCACCTTCATCAGCTGCTGCACCTTGGCCTCGGAGGCGGCCAGAGCCTTCTTCACCTCCAGGTACTCCTGCAGCGTGATGGGGCCGTCCGAGAGGTCGGAGGAGTCCATGCTCTGTGGGGAGAGGGACTCAGCGCCACCATCCCGGAGCCGGAAAGGGGAGTGGGGGTCTGGGGTGGGGGTCCGGTGCTCACCCTGGCGCGGTTGTTGCGGGAGGCGTTGCGCAGCAGCTCCTGGTCTGTGTCCTCGTCAGAGGCGACGCTGTCGTAGTCGTGCTGGTCGTCCAGGTCACTCTGGCTCCGCAGGGAGTAGTCGAGGGCGTCTGGGGGTGGGCAAGGGGGTGCTGAGCACGGGAGGTGTCGGGGGGGGAAGGGGGGGAAGCTCAGCCCCCCCTCTCTGCCCCCCCATCCCTCACCTGTGGGGCTCAGCAGACTCTTCCCTTGCTGCCGGCGCTTGGCTTCCCCGAGGATGTCGATGAGCAAAGTGGCAAACTCCCTAGCGTTGAACCTGGCCAGCTTCTGCCGGCCCTGCGGGGGGACAGGGGGGGGATGGAAAGGGGGTGAGAGAGGGGGTCTGGGTGCAAAAGGAAGGGGCGCAGGGCCTGGGGGAAGGGTTGGGGGGGACCTCACCTGGTTGCGTGTGGCCGAGTACTCGGGGTTGACGGGGAGGAAGGGGACGGCGCTGCGCTCGGTCACCAGCGTGCTGTGGTTCTGCGTGGTCAGCCAGACTGGGGGCACGCACCCGGTGTCAGACCCCCCCGGGGGAGGGGGTTGGGGGGACTGGCACACACACAACCCCCCCCACACCCCCTCCCCGGAGCGAGCGGGCGGCAGGGCCCGGGGCTGGCGGCGGAGGCGGCAGGACGCAGGCGCGGGCGCCGGGCCAGGCTGGGAGCAGAGCCCGGCCGCGCTGACGGCAATTGCCGCCCCACGCAAGGCTGGGGTCCCCCCTGCCCCCCCAGCAGGGACACCCCCCTAATCCTCATCCCCTGTAGCACCACCTCTGTACCCCCCCAGCCAGCGGGGAGAGGGTTTGGCATCCTTGTCGGTGCCCACCCCGCCATGGCACCCCCCGTTTCCACGCCGCCGCCACCCCCCACCCCCAGCCCAAGGGTACCCCTCTGGGTTGCGCCCCCATCCCCGGGGGGTCCCGGCACCCACCTCCAGCAGCACCCCAACCCCGGCACCCAGCGGCGGCCCCTCACTCGAAGCGAACCTCCCCGGCCGGAGGAATGAGGAAGGAGGGGCCTGCGGTCCCGGCGGAGAGACGGATGCGGATCGGGGGGAGCGCGGGGCTCAGCCGGCTGCTCCTCCCCGCGCCGGGACGCCCGCCCCAACCCCGGCCCTGGGGGGGTAAGGGGGGGGTGGGGGCTGCACCCTGTCCCCCCCCGGCTCTGCACCCCTCACCCTCCGCTCACCCGCGTCGTTCTCCCGGCGATCCACCTCGTCGTAGACGTCCATGGCCAACTCTTCGAAGAGGCGGTTGCTGAGCTGCAGCGGGACAAGGGGACGGCGTCAGGCGGGATGGGGGGAGCAGAGGGGGGGAGCAGAGGGGCACCCCCCACCCCCCCTCCCCCAGCCCTACCCCAGCCCCCACTCACCGCCTGCAGCTTCTTCTTGGCTGCCTTGGCCAGCTCAGAGAGGTCCAGGCTGGGGGGGGGAGGGGGGGGGGGCAGGGAGGGGGCGGGGGGGAGACATGAAGTGGGGGTTATTCCTGGCCCATCCCTACCAAAACGGTCCCCAGTTGCACCCCACCACGATAGGGACCCCTCCCTTGGGGGGCTTCGCCGAGCAGGGCTGGCAGGCAGGCACTGGGGGACGAGGTGGTAGGGGGCGAGTGGGACCCCCCCCTCCCCGGGTGCCCCCCCCGGGTGCCGGGCTGTGCAGAGCAGCCGGGGCTGCAGGGGGGTCCCGCGCCGGCGGCACAGGGTCGGGGGGGCGCCCCCAGAGCCGAGAGCCGAGCGGACAATACCTCTGTGCCATGCACTTTGGGCGCACCCTGCGCTCCGGAGAAGGCAGCGGAGGGAAGAACAGGATAAAGGCGGACGTTAAACGCGCGGGCACGCGGACCCCCACCCCCCTGCCCGCCCTCCCCAGGGATGCTCCGGCGCCGGTCACAAGGAGGTGACCGTGGTCCCCCCCTCGGCCCAGCGGGGACGCCGGGGGGGACGCGGGACAGGGCAGCGGGGCTGCGGGCACCGGGCACTCACCTGTCCGCCATCTGCGGGATGATGTAGTGCCCGTTCTTGTGGTCTGTGCAAAGAGAAGGGTGGTGAGCGGGACCCCACAGCCCACCCTCCAGGGCTCAGGACACCCCCCCAGCCCCCAGGACCCCCGCGTTCACCTGGCTTCCTGCCACAGAGGTAGAAGGCCAGCCGGTCCGTCAGCTCGTACTGGCACTCCACCAGCCGCTCCGCCAGCTCGTGCTGGGCCGCCTGCCTGTGAGAGGAGGCGCCGGGGCGATGCCCACCCTAAGGATGGGGGGGGTGCAGGCAGGGGTAACCCCCCCCCACACACAGACCCCTGCCCCAGCCTCACCTGGCGTAGTCGATGGGGGTCCGGCCGTTCACATCGGGCGCCCCGGGGTCGGCGCCGTACACCACCAGCAGCTCTGCCTGCAGGATCTGCCCGGCCTTGGCGGCCACGTGCAGCGGCGTCGTGCCCTTCTCCTGCGGGAACGGGCAGCCTCAGCCCCGCGGGACGGGGATCCAGCACCACCCCCCCCGCCAAACACAACACCGTCCCCAGGGACCCCCGTCCCCACGGGCGCTCACCGGGTGGAAGAAGTTGGCCTGGGCGCCCAGCGAGAGCAGGCGCAGGCAGGTCTCCAGGTTGCCCGTCCGCACGCTCGAGTGCAATTGCTGCGGAGGAGAGACCCAGTAAGAGGGGGATCCCTCCCCACCGCCAAGGGGGGGCTCCCCACACCCCCACCCCACCTTGCTGAGGTCCTTGGCAGTGACACCATCATCATCCCGGCAGGGCAGCTTGTGGACGAAGGCCAACATCTGGTACTTGGCGCGGATGAACTCCGACTTGGTGGGGCTGGGGGGTGAATAGCAGGTTGTGGGGTGAGGAGGGGGGGGCGCCCGGCCGATGCAGACACCCCCTCCCCACGGCACTTACTGCACTTTATCCTGGGGGTTTGCCTTCCGGCGCCCGCTCTGCACCTGCGCCGGATCCAGCAGCGAGTGCTCCCAGATGGAGTTGGCCCCGTTGCTCGCCAAGGTGTGCACCATCTGCAGGGAAAAGGCAGAGCCTGGTGGGCGCGGGGCGGAGGGGGCGGGGGGTCCCTGTGTGTGTGTGTCCCCATGTCCCCGCGGGGCCGGCACCCACCTGGAGCAGGGTGGCGGGCCAGGGGCTGTGGCGCAGGTGCTTGACGATGGAGATGTGGCGGCCCAGGCTGCGGTGCACGCTGCAGCACTCGTCGCAGATGAGCACCCCGCGGTTGATGGAGGCCCAGCCGGGGTCTGCAGGGTGGCACAGGGGGTGTCACCGGGTGTCCCCGCCGCCGTGGCCCCCTCCCCATCCACCCCGCTGCTGCTGGGGGGGGATGCGTTGCCACAGCAACCGTTTCCCTGGCGATGGCGAGGGGCTCAGCACATCACCAGGGGAAACCCACAGGTTTCCCATAGCAACCAGTCAAAATGGGGGGGGGGGGCAGGACTTGGCCTCCCCCATCAGGACGGCAGCCGGTGGCAGGGAGGGATGATGCCATGATGCCAACCCCATGGCAGCGCACCTCAAGCAGGGGGGTACCCTGAACAGCCGCAGCACCCAGCGAGGCCACCCCCCCCCCCCCCCAGGCCCCCTGGGCTGGGTGTTTTGGGGGGGTCCTGCACGGGGGCAACGTGCCCACTGATGGGTGGGCACCCCCAGCCCGTGGTCTCCCATATACGGTGGTCACCGGCTCTGCAGCCTCAGCACCCCACCCCAGGCCAGCCCCACAGGGCACCCTGGCTCTCGGGACAGGCGCCATGCCCCCCTGCCCCCCACTGCCATACCCCCCCCCCAGTCCCAGCCCAGCCGGACTGGAGCCCTTTGTGTCCCCGCCGGGAACAAAGGGCCGTTTGAGCGGCTGCGCTGGCACCGTCCCCGGCACCCGTGGGGGCCCCGCTCCCAGCCGGGCGGCAGCTCTCCCCGCCTGCACCCCAAAACTGGGTGCTGGGGCTGGTCCGGGGTGGGGTCTGCCCCCACGGGGTGGCTGTGGGGCTGCAGCTGCCCTCTCCTCCCCCCCCCACCCGCACAACCACCCAGGGTAGGATTTGGAGACACCCCCCCTGCTGGGTCAGAGTCACTCCCCCCATGGTGACACAGGGTGACGATGCCAGACTGTCCCTGGGCGGCCCTTCCGCCAGGCGTCACAGGGGAGCCCTGCCAGCCTCTGCCCAGCCCCGCCACCCCTTGTTTCTGTAGGGCCTACACAAACACCGCCCCACCCCGCGGGAGCCCCAGGCACGGGAGGGTACGGGGCCCAAGAGGTGGCCAGTACGGGCCACCCACGATGGCCCTGAGCGGGTGACAGTGGCCCCTCGACCCCGCAGGGGAAGGCAGGCGGCCGTGCCTCCCCTGCATCCTTCCTCCCCAGGGGGTCCCGGCCCCCTCCCCAAGCCCCCCCCAGAGCCCTGGGGATGCTGTTTGGGGGGGTTGGGGGGCACCCAGCCTTGCAGTGCCTTGGGGCCGAGGTGGGGTGGCCGGGAGGAGCGGTGCCCCCCCCCCAGCCTGGCAGCCCCGCGCACACAGATGGCAGCGCCTTGGCAGCCGGCGCGGCAGCATCTGTGCCTTCGCGCCCGCTGCCCACGGGGCGCTGCCGGGAACAGGACGCTCTGCGCAGGGTAGAGCGGGGGGAGAGCCGGACGGCGAGGCTGCCCGAGGCCCCGCAACCGGCCGGATTTGGGGTACCCCCGGGGTGGAACCCCGTCCCGCTGCAGCAGGCAGCCGGGATGCGGTGGGACGCAGGCGGGCATCACGGCGGCTTTGGGGAGCACCGGCAGGGGGACACTCCGAACCCCGGGAGGGTCCTGGAGCCCAGGGGAGCTCCCGGCACCTCCATCCCTGCACCGGGACACAGGCTGATGCCAGGACCCCCAGCACTCAGCCCCACAGTGGTGAGGGGTGGGCTGGGGCCGGCCGGCATCCCCGCACAGGGCCAGCGGAGCGGGATTTGGCCAAGGGAGCCTGGGCAGAGGGACCAGTGCGCCCCGTGGGCACCCCACGACGCAGGGCCGGGCAGCGCATCCCCGGCAGCGGTGGCGGGTGCTCCCGGCATGGTAGGAAGCGGCCTCTGGACTTTATAACTCATTTCCTCACATGGCTGCCGGGTGATAAGAGATTGGAAGAAACTGGTTTCCATTTCCCTCCGCCCCGGCAGGGAGCCTCACCACCGCCCCGGGCACCCCTTGCACCCCTGTTTGCCCACTGGCACGGGGGGACGCGCCCGCAGGCAGGGCAGCCCCGTGCCCACGCATGCCGCCGGCTCTCCTGGCAGGATCCGGCCATTGGCACGTGGCCGGAATAATTTCGGCACAGCCTTGGCCCGCGGGCAGCTTTCCGGGGCCGGCTCGGAGCGAGCCTCAACGCTCGGCCCCATTCATTCATCGCCATGGGGCCACCCATGCTGGCCATGGGCAGGGTTTGGGGGTCCAGCCCCACCGCGACGCCCACCGGGCTCATGCCCAGCATGGGAGCTGCGGGCACCGCCACCGCCGGGGACACGCATCGTCTTGCCCAGGCTCAGGCTCCGGCTTGCAGCGCACCCGCCGCTGGCCCAGCTCAGCCCGCCTGCACCACCGAGCCCGGATCCAGCCGGCATGGGTGCTGGCAGCGGGGTGCTGGGGGGTGCAGGATGGCGTCCCCTCCCTCATCCTGCCTTTTGCAGGGTCCTCGGTGCTGCTGGCACCATCCCGCACGTCCCCAGCCTGTGCCAGCAGCCCCCACGCCGAGGGGTGCAACGGCTGTGGGTGGTGCACGGGGGCGGTGGGTGCAGTGGGGTACACTGGGTGCACCGGAGCAGCACTGGGTAAGGCATGGGGGGGGAGTTATCGGGTGTACGGGGAGATTTCTGGGGTGGGGGAAAGGGGGTGCACCAAGGAGGCCCAGGGGCATCACCCGGGCGCTGCACATGAGAGGGTTCCTGGGGGTGCACTCCGCCGGGGGTCCCCAGGGTGGGCGGCACAGGGTGCAGAGGCGACTCAGCGGGGGGAGTCCTGGGGGCACCCAGGGGGGTGCAAAGGGGTCTCACTGTGGGGTATAGAAGGAGATGCAAAAGGGCTCCCTGGGAGCATACGGGGGGTGCACCTCGGAGATGTACCGGGGGGCACAGAGGGGGCTCACGGGGGTGCTGGGGATGTACCGGGGGGCACTGCGGGGTGCAGAGGGGGCTCACGGGGGTACACGGGGCTGCACACCGGGGGGCGCAAAGGGGGCTCACGGGGAGCTCCTGGGGCTGTACCGGGGAGCAGAAGGCAGTCTCCGGGGGGGGCTCCGGGGGGGGATGGGGGGGTCCGGGTGGGAGGGGCAGCACGAGGTGCGAAGGGCCCCGCTGGGGAGGGGCGGGGGGATGGGGCGTACCGGGGGCGTACCGGGGGGCCCGGTGCCGGTGCTGGGGGGGCGGGGGGGGGTTCGGCCCTTACCTGGGGCGCTGCAGTCGGCGCACACCTCCGCCCGCGGCGCCTTCCGGGACATCCTCAGCGGCGAAGCGGGCCCGGGCCCGGGCCTCTGCGCCAGCGTGGGGCGGCGGCGGCGGCGCCCCCGGGCCCGCCGGGGGAGGGGGGTTGGAGGGGAGGGGAGGGGGGAGGGGGGGTCCGGGCGGCGGGGCGGGGGCGGGGGCGGCGGGGGCCCGGGGCCGCGGCGCGCCGGGGGCTGCCGGTTGCTCCCAGCGCCCGGCGGCTCCGCAGGAAGCGGCGCAAGCCCGGCCCCGGCGGAGGAGGGGCCGCACCGCCCCCGCCCCGCCACCGGCAGCTCCGCCGCGACCGCCCCGTACCGGCACCGGCACCGCCCCGCAACCCGCAACCGCACCGCACCCGCCCGGCATCCGCACCGCACCCGCTCCCGCACCGACACCTGCATCCGCACCGGCACCCGCCCCCGGCGCAGCCGGCTCCCGGCCCCGGCCCCGGTCCCGGTCCCGGCCATGCACAGAGCCGGCTCCCGGTCCCGGTCCCGGTTCTGAGTAAGCCCAGGCGCTGGGCACACCACCCCCCCGCGCCGGTTCTGGTTCCAGCCCTGAGCACCCCCCGCCCGGTCCTGTGCAACCCAGCCGGCTCCTGGGCATCCCTGTGGTCCTGCTCCTTGGCATTCCCTGGTCCTGGTCCTCCTCCTGGGCATCCCCTGGTCCTGGTTCTCCTCCTGGCCACCCCCTGGTCCTCCTCCTGGTCATCCCCTGGTCCTGATCTTGGTCCTGCTCCTGAGCATCCCCTGGTCCTGACCCCGGACCTCAGTGCCCTCCTTGTCCCATTCTCAATCCAGAACACTGTCCTGGTCCTGCTCCCAGCCCTGGTCCTGTTCATCCCTCCCTCCAGGTCTTGAGACCCCCTGTGGTCCTGGTCCTGGTCCCAGCCCAGGTCCTGCACACCCCAGTTCCAGCCTTGGGCACCTCCTGTTTGTCCCAGTCCTGCTCTGGGCACCCCAGCATTGGCTCTGGGCACTTGTCCTGGGATCAGCCCCAGCCCTGGTCACCCCCCAGTCCTGTTCCCAGTGCCAGCTCTGCCACCGTGCACCCCACTCCTGTGCGCCCCCACTCCCCACCCTGGCCCCATCCCAGGTGCACCACGGGGTGCAGCGTGGGCAGCCTCTGGGGGTCCTGGGTCACTGGTGTTCCCTGCCTGCCCCAGCAGCACAAGCAGGACACCGCACTGGGGATGCGTGGGGTGGGCTATAGCCTCCCTGGGGGCGTTCAGCAGGGGATTTTGGGGGGCTGGGGGGACTGAGGTCCATTTGGTCCCTCTGGGACCCTGTATAGGATCTTGAAGCAGGGGGGGACACCCCGGTACCACCATGGGGGCCCCGCAGGCAGCTATGCCGGCTGGACCCCTGCGGTACGGCCCCCCCAGGAGCAGGGCCCGATCCTGCCCCGCACCACCACGGGGCCAGGTTGTACACCCTGCGCCGTGGGTGACCTCACCGCTGGTTGCCAGGGAGACGGCTCATGACGTCATGGGGCAGCAGGGCTGGCAGGGAGATGGGGGATGATGGCGCGGGGACCTGGGCAGGGGGATGCGACCACTGCCGCCTTCATCATGGTTGAGCAGAGAATACTAACGAGGGGGATTCACCCCTGGGCAGCGGCCCCGTGGCAGGGCGGGGGGCAGCGGGGTGGGGGGCCGGGAGCGTGGCGCCGGTGGGAGGCCGAAGCGGCCGGCGGAGGCCCAGCCTCGCATTGTTCTCGGGCAGCAGCCGGAAAACGCGACGCCCGCCCCGGAGAAACGCAGGCGGAAAAGGAAACAGGGCCGGGGGGCCCCGCGCCTGCTGCTGCCCTGGGTGGGGGGGCTTGGACAGCCCCCCCCGAGCATGGCCCCTGCCCGCTGCCTTCGTCCCTGCCCTGCCATGTGCCCGGGCGCCCTGACCCATGGGGGGAGTGGGGGTCAACCGGGAGGGGGGAAATCAGCGGGGGTGGGGTGGGGGGTGGGTTGGAGGGGGGGATCTGAGTGCCAGCGGGCTGACCCTTTGCGGGGTCGGGAGCTGCGGTGATGGGCTGAGCAGTGCGGGGGGGTGGTGGTGGTGATGGCGAGGAGGAGGAGGAGGAAGACGGGGGCGATGCCGGGCAGGGCGACTACAAGTCCCATGAGGCCGGGCGGTGCGGGGGGGTGGGGGGGGTGGGGGGGGGTGGAAAGTGGAGGGGGGGTGGGGGCCGGCGGGGGAAGCACCGGGCGGGAGGTGCCGTGGCCGCCCCGCCCCGCGGCCCCCCCCCCACCCCAGCCCCCCCCCCCCGGCGCCCCGCTCCGCCCCGCGCCGCGCCCGCCGCGCCGCTCCAGCATGCACGGAGGATGCTCGCGTCTTGCTCGGGCAGGAAGGGGCCGGAGGGCAGGTACCCGCTGCACTACCTCGTCTGGCACAACCGCCCCCGCGACCTGGACCGGGAACTCAGCGCCAAGCAGGTGGGGTGGCGGCGGGGGAGGGCGGGAAATGCACACACC